>NW_022601467.1:13296819-13300363 GCF_009176505.1 Sitodiplosis mosellana | reverse complement strand
GAGAGAGAGAGAGAGAGAGAGAGAGAGAGAGAGAGAGAGAGAGAGAGTGAGAGAGGGAGTGAAAAAAATAGCATCAATACAATGCGAAAAAAGTAAATTCTATTTTACCGAAACTGTGAATTAAATCTAATCTATCTCGATTTACTGAATATCCGCCGGAAATACTAAAACCGACAAATTAGTTTGATAAATTGTTGTAATAAAAAAAATGCCTCAGCAATAAGTCAAAAAAAAAATATACGAACGGTTTGTATTCTTTCCATCTCTTTTGACATTTTGCTCTCTCACATGATTCAGTTCTTAGTTTGGTTCGGTTCGGGGTCGTTGCGTTCAAAATACGATGGACGAGCTGAGTGAGATAGAAGCAACTCGAGAAAGAGAGAGGCAGACAGAAAGGTCTATTTCAATATAAAGTTCACATAAACGATGAGATGGGTGGTGTGCACGTGTACTCTACACAATGGACCATCTATCATATTTCTATTTTGCCCATGCAATTAAATGCTTTTTTATGGAGTCGACGCAACGTTTTTATTCGAACGCGATAAGATATTAGGAATTAGTTTGATTCGGTTTTTATTCTTTCTGGCGGCGACGACGACTACGGTCACAATGGTTTTTCTCTATCGATGAGCAGATGTATGCGTTCCCCATGTGTTTGACTCTATTCTATTGTCTAACTTGGTGTGTATGTGCGTGTGTGTGTGTTTGTGTGTGTGTGCGGGATGGAATTCCTGGGATTGCGTGTAGCTTTCGAAGTGCTTATTTCATCGACACCGAACGATATATATTTAATAGACGCAATTTCTTTTCCTGTAAATTAAAACAAAATGCGTCATATATTCTGCAAATTTCGAGCAAACGGCCATAAAAATCTCTTCGTAAATCTGACCACGCACAAATACAAACAAAATAAAAATTTGCAATATACACGAATTTTTATGATGCCTCGAAAGCAAAAACACTTTTTTTTTGCCTTACATTTCTGGCTCAGCTTTTTTTATTCGCAGCGCATAAATGTGTGAAACTATTTAAACGCCAACAGAAGAGAAAAAAATATAACAACTCTTCTGGACGAAAATTCAGCACAGAAAAATGATCTTGATCTGGGTGTTATTTACATAGCTCACATACTTGCATCAGTATTTGGAGAAGCGAAAAAGAGTGAACCGAAAAAAAACATAACAGACATTTTGAGTGTGGAATATCCTGGACCCTTAATGCCCTAGGCAATGAGATATTTTCAGAAGTCGAAATTGTACATAGCACGGATATTGCATATGCAATACGCTGTCGGTGCGAGGTGCGAGGAAAAGAGAGAGGAAAAAACCCAGCAAAGCGCGCGCTTCTCTGTGTGTATATGTGTATATCATTAAAAAGCGCAACCAAAGGAGAAAAGAATTTCAAATGACAGAAACACAACTTTTATCTTTTGTGCACAGTGAAGTTGAGCAACGTCAGAAACAAAGTTTTTAATTTATAATTCAATATTTTTTCTTTCTGCATTCGTCTACTTTTGTGAAATTGAAAGAAAGGATGGCATGAAAATTGTTTTTAATGCAATTATTGTTTTTTTTCTTCTCATTCTGCTGTTACTATCACCATTGCACACAATAATATGTACGCGATAACCCCCAGTTTTTGGACTTGTTCACAATGTGTTTGAATGACCCATGTTTCGATGTTCATTTAGCAAACTTGACGAACGAAACAACAAGATTTTTGTGTGGTATTTTTTTCGTTGTCGTTGGTTTTGTTTGTGCATGGAAATCAGATCATCTACGCCACGCTACGACTCTTTCAGATCATTTTCAACTTTTTAATTTAACGGGAAATCTCAGCTGGAATGATAGAAGGAGAAAGGGAGCAAGGAGAATGAGAAATAATGAGAGCACGTATTGAAAGTGGAAAGGCTCCATTTTGTGGTCCAACAGATCTTGGGGCTATTATCGTTTATTGCCATCAAAATAATATGAACACTTTTTTATCCCTTTTGTTCGCGCCAAGAGTCCATTCACCAGCAGCAGCTCGGTTGATTTTAAATTGAAGAGCGAAAGAAGAAAAATCGTTAAGATTAACTGTGAATACTTTTCGTTTCTGTATTCGCCACCGACAAACCTTATATGATCAGCTCGCCGAGATGGGTTTCAATGATTCAATTCCGAGGTTAAAAAAATTTACATTCTACAAATAGATATCATAGAGTTTAATTTCAATTAAACTCCATGCAAATATGTAAATAACCCAGCAGGCATCATTTATGCTTGCATTTCATTGAAAAGTGGTGGAAAGTCAGAAAGAAGAGTAAAAGAAAAAAAATGTATAAGTGCATAATGACTGAAAGTAATGTTGAAAGAAATGAATTGAAAGTAGAATTGAGCGAAAGCGAACGACCGACCGTCCAACTGAGCGGCCAACCAAATGAATGGAATGAATGGAATGAAAGTGATGAATGACTGAATGAGTTTCACACCATCAACATCATCGAGACGTTGTGGATATCGACTTAATTATCCAGTCAGTTTAATTAAGAAAACACATTTCGAGAGCACTTTATTGAGGAATTATCTTCACTCACCAAAAATTAAATATTTCAAAGTTTGGAATTCTACTCGTTACTTGAATAAATAAATGAAGTGTTGATAAACACTAAACAGTTACAGAAATTCAATATTAACAGTTCGCGCCATTTTCGGTTCGTTTCCAGCTGACAAAATTTCATTTTTTTCTCATTCGCTTTCCTCAACTTCGTGTCGTTGTTGTTGCTGTTCTTGCTGTTGTTGTTTTTATCTTCCTCTTTTTTTTTCTACTATGGCAATGTTGCTGTGTACAGCTGAACGTCAGATGTTTGATGGATGGATGCTTTTAGGCGAAACACAGTGAGCACCTATATCGCTGAGCGAGAAACCCCTTTTTCCGTAATTCGTTCATTCGAAGCGAATAGCGATAGCGACAGTGACGGATCCAATCGAAAATTCGTTACCAACAACCAACAAGTCTTGAGTTGGGTACGGAGTTTTTTGTTGTTATTGTTGTTGCTGTGTTTTCTCTCCCTCTTCCGTTTGGTTGTTGTTCTTTTGTGTACCATAAAACTTAAACCAAGACTCTCAACAAATTCCTGTTTGACCACTAATTCAACGCCTTCGTTTGACAGTAAATTTTTTGGTTTTATTCTTCTTTCAAATTCCTATAAAATAAATACATTCAAGTTGAATGTTGCGCACATACACACACACACACACACACACATACACACATACACTCTGCTCCATTTGGGTCCCTAGTAAAATTGACGGCTCCGTTTCCAGAAGGAAAGAAAGCAAGGAGTCTGGTGTACAGAAAAGGGAACAGAGAAAATGAGTGAGAGAATTTGTGTGTATGCTGTGTGGTGTGAGCTGAAAGGGAAAAAGTTTTCAATTATACGGCAAACGGCATAATTAATGTATATAAAGGCAGAAAAAAAAAACTGCGAAGAGGCTAAACAGTTTAACCCAACTTACAGTCATGGAAATTTAATTAGGACCGGCATTGAAATTTCAGTTTT
>NW_022601467.1:13273318-13291819 GCF_009176505.1 Sitodiplosis mosellana | reverse complement strand
CATACCGATGTTACACTTTAAAAAAATCTTTTTTGTTGTTACACTTTGAAAAAATTCGATTTTGTTGTTTCATTTCGATAAATTTTCTATTTTTGTTTCACTTGAATGTGTTGTGAATAGAAGTTGCGTTTTCATTCTCGGACATTCAAATAATATGAGCATAAAATTCAAATTCACCATAATTTGTTACATCACTCAAAAAGTATCTAGAAAAAAAAGCAGATTAGTAGCTCTACATTTCATGTAGTGCTAAAAACAAACGCACACTCGCACGAAAACAACATTGTAAAGCACAACATTATGCAGTGCCGATACCACAACAACATGCAACTATTGAATCGGCTGTTTTTATTCTATTTTCATTTTCCTGCCATACATTCCTAAATAAATAGCGTGTCCCCATCATGCAGATGGGACAATCTTTGTTGTCACAAAATATGAGCAGCTGATAGAAAAACACTCGGATAAAGTTTGATACTCTTGAAACTTGAGAGAATCTGACTTCGAAGTTCGAACCAACGAGTACATAGACTCAAAACGCCTTTTAGCAAAAAAATGAGAATCTGAATGTAATCTTTTCCTTTTCATTTTTTTTTTGCTGCCTTTTTCGTTTGGCCTCCGACTTCGTTGTTGATACTCGATGATGCGCGCCATACATACATTCGCATGACTCAAATATAAGACTATGTAATTTGCACGAAATAATTTTTGCGGCGAACAAGAGAAATTGCAAGAAAATTAAACGGAAGGTGGATATCATAACCAGCTTAATCCAGTTACCTTTTTGTAAATGAAATCGGCCTTTTGTGTTACTTCTTCTTCTTCTTCGATGCTCGTTTTATTTTTCCATTCCCCATTCCTTAGTCGTTCTACAAAATAAGACAAATAATGCATAAATTTCGAACATAATATACGTACGCCTTTTTATTACCATTTAATGGCAGTGACACGTGGATAGGCGGAATACAAACAGCACATGAGCATCGTGTTTATGTGAATGTAAACTGTTGTTGCTGTTGCTGTTGTTGTCATTGTTGTTATCACTAGTCCACGACAAAACTAGATGGCACTAATAAGCGTTTGCTAGCCCCTGTAAGTAAAATGGCAATTTGGGTCCGATTCACTTCAAATACGACAAAAGAGCAATCCACAGAAAGAGAAAAACGAAGAGACAACTAACCAAATAGATAAAATAGATCAGAAACAGAGAGAAGGGAGTGTGAGGTAAAGAGAGAACCTGAAGGAAACAACTGTTTGTACTGTTGTATCGTAAAATCATAAACGTAAAAAGCTCGGCATGAGTACAATGTGCCTTTATTTACACTGCATGCCTGCATTTGAACAACGGTGAACAGAACAGAATCAAACAGAATACCGTATACATAATGATGGCAACGATGCCACATACGTGTGTTATTATAGTAGTGCAAAGTATAAGGAATCGTTTGCCACTTCCTATTATATTCCACAATTTACATTGTGTAAGGCATCCAATGTTACACATAGCGCATCTTCTATGAGCAATGAGCATTGAGCACACTCCGCACACATTTCAGTCGGGTCTTCGTGTGCTTTTTCTCTAAGGAGTGAATAAAAGGAACGATCGTTTCTTCTTTTCAGTCATTTTTTCTTGCTCTGTTCATACCATTGCTGCTCCTACTCATCCTCCTGCTGCTCCTGCTGCTGTTTGTTGTTTGTTGTTGTCATTATTGTTGCTTCAGTCGTCCCCCATTCCGACGATGCGATTCACAAAACTCCAACTAAAAAAGTCAAGAGATATTGTACATACATTATAATCAGGTTATAGTGAAAGCGTATATTGAGCTCAGATACACATACACACACTGTACCGCTGTACACCGCACACCATTCTAATCTTTCCAAATTTGATGTGATTTTTTCTCCGCCGTTCATTCTGTGTTTGGTATTTTTTGTTCACACATTCGTTAAGGTGTTTGACACAGCATGGCATAACAAATAAAAGAGAGTAATAATAATAGTAATCGACAGAAAGTGAAAACGAGAGTAAAAAAAAACTAGGCGACACATAACCAGAACCAAATCGACAACAAAGAAAAAAAATAAATGAAAGCGAGAGCGTAAAAAAGGGGAAAAGTGATGAGAAAAGTAGAAAAGAGCCCAAATGAATGATTTCAAAATTGTGTAACGATCACGATATGGATATATTGGCACAACAATGGGAAACGTAGTCTAATGTAATGTAATGTATAATGGGGGCTCTGACGGTAAAAAGCTTACCTGCCTGGAACGTAATGGGCTAAATTAAATAGCAATTTTTATAATATTATTCAACTTAAGTTGGACTGGAATCTTTTATGGAGGACAGACAAAATGCGTCGAGCTTATAATACCGAGACGATAACGTAAACGTAGCCTATAGATTATACTGAATAATGGCTTTTTCGGTGCAAGGCTCTTTCTTTCCCTCTCTCTCTCTCGCTCGCTCCATATCCCTTTCCCCGTCTTTCGTCTCATCGGCTGCGTATGTGTACGTGTACACGCATCATCTATTTCCCATTGCCTTCGATTACATATATTTTCACTCAAGAATGTTCGCATTGTGTGCCGATATACCATGTATGTACTGTACCCTTTTGCTAAATTTTGCATATTTACATGATGAAAAAGGACTGTTTTCAGTATATATATTTTGCTAGAAATACGATTAAGAAGCCAATTGACAAATAGATGCCCACTTTCAAAATAAGTGGAAAACAGAGAAAGAGCAAGCGAACGAATTCAAATTTAAACAGGATAATAAAATGAATTGAAATGAATCCGCCCCAAACACATTACCTACGGTCTCTCTATTTTTCTTCTATTTTTTTCACTTCTCCTATGGTAAATATAAAGGCAAACAAACGTACACACCAGTCAGTGTGTCTATTACATTACTGCGATTTCTTCACATTCGGTCGATTTCGTTCTGAATATTCAAAACATCGGTAATTCTATTGAGAAAACTCTTACGGTTTGTAAACAAACGAACGAAATCGGGAGAGCGAGAATAAACTTGATTTATGAATGAACGTAACACGCATCGATTTTCGTATCGGCCAAGGTTTGGTTCGGGTCTATTGCGTTTCACCGGAGTGGAGTACCGAGTCGAACGAAACGAAACGAAACATGAAATGCGTTGATTCGCAACAAGGCGAACATTACTACAAAGGCATTCATTTTTTTCCCTCCATTTTTGCTCTACCTCACACTCATTTGCTGCGCTCATAACAATTTGTATCTAATATGCATCGTTTCGATCGTAACATATGTTTATGGCTGTAATTCTTGCACAAATTGTACATCTGTTTATAACGTTTTAATCCTTTGAATGGAGAGAGAAAAAAGGCGAAAGAAAGGGAAAGAAAGGGAAAGAGAGAGAGAGAAAGGAGAATCGAATGTGTCGAACCAAAGTCAATATGCGTGTTTGCTCACTGGACCAACGAACATAGTACTGCTTGTCTAATACACAATTAGTTATTAAACACATTTTCTTCACTCAAACTGACGATGTTAAAGGATATGTAAACATGAATCTTCCATCAAATGTGCGTTTAGTAATACACCATTAAATGGACTCATGGACGAGAAAGGCTGAACGCTTCAAGTAAATCTTCCGTTTGACACACGAAGACAAAGAGTGCCCAGGTTTCGTACACACATCCACACATACATTGCCTAACTCACTCTCCGCAAACGTGCTAGAGAGCATTTTGTATTATGTCAGCTAAGCCAAAGCCACCCATCGAGAAGGCAAGAAATGAACACAGGACCATAATGGGAAAATAAACAGTCGGTGAAAGGTACTGAATGTGTGTGTGTTCGTGTGTGCGTGGCGGCTGTATATATTGATTTAAAGAAAACACATGAATAGACCACACCACCGTTCAGTTAACTGATACGACCTGATACCGAAAGCAATTCAATGATGGAAATAAAACCCGGAACATTTCTGGAGCGTACACAGCACAGCGCAGTGCATACACCATGTTCACGACAAAAACATTATAATTTAGACAATTCGCAATTGCTTTTGATTTCCCTTAACTCGAAATAATATTATTACACATTGACATCAAATGATGTGAAAGGAATAATAAATTTTTATGGGGTTTTTATGCGCAATTATCCGGCTTCAAAATGATGGTTTTGTGTGTATGCGTGTTATCTTATGCATCAAATTATTCATTTATGTATCTATCGTTTTATTGTTTTGTCGAAACGGTGTGTGCGTGTGCGTGTGCATGTGCATGTGTTGTTCGCCTCACTCAATAAACTTCGAATTAGTCATATTGCTATCGATTTCACGGTCTCAACTCAAACACAATAGGGCAGGTTGGGTGTGCCAATTAAAAGATTTTCACGTGCACAAAACCGAAAACTGACAACTATCAATCTGCAACAAAGTTCAAAAGCTATTCGCCATGTGTTTCCCCTATGTTTCCGTAGTTGGAAGCAATTTAATTGGACAGTTGTCGAAATGAAAAGTTCGTTAAAACTTACAATGTAATCCCGAGCCGCGCGTTTTTCCACAATCTGTTTGCGTGATTTAAAGCGTCGAAAACGAACCATAAATACAAACACATAACTACGAAACGAAAGTTGGGAACATCATTCAGAAGTGCATTAATAACGGTTGTATGGCATTTTTGATTACTCGCACAGTGAAAATGACGACGACGACAACATCAACAACAACGATAGCGACGTTGACGCCGATTATACGACACACGAAACACACTGAAATACGTTCGTTGAAAGTGTGTGTAATTTGTTTTAACTGCCACGCAAAAATAACAACAGCACACAACAAGAGAAAGAAAAAAGGCGGTTGGCTTTTATTTAAATTTGCGTATTAATTCAATGCTTTCACTTTTAACTTTTCCATTTTTTTGTTCTCGCTGAAAAATAAACATCGTTGACTCTTTCGTTCGTTCATTTGCCACCTGTTTAAAGGGATGAAAAAAAATGAGCAACGAATTCCATTTTCACCTTTCATTTAGCATTCAGTGCTGCATCTCGTTATCCACTTTTATTGTAATATGAATTTTTCTTCAAAATTTATTTGAATTATGAAGTGACGGGGAAAAAACGTCACATGTCTGACTGAATGAGACTTATTTAAAGAAGAAGAAAAAAAAACGAAAAGAAAGGGAGTAAAGACGAAAAAAGTAGAAGAGAAGTGGAACGAATGATGGCGCGTGTGAATTCGCGTCATATATTTTCGTTGCACGTTTTTCATTCTGGTTTGCGCATTCTACAGCACACGTCCCTGTGGTTAAAAAATTAAATTATTTCGCTACTCTTTCGTTCGTTTTGTTGTTATTGTTGTTGTTGTTGGTGATGATAATCCTGCAAAAATGCTCGGTTCGATGTGAGGCGCGAGAATTGCTAACACATTTATCGCGTGACAGCCGCGTGCGACCGTCACACAATTACTGCACCGACTGACGAATATTTTCGATTTACTTAAATCACGTTTGATAAATATTCTTCTTAATATACACAAATATCATGTTATTTCTGCGACTCATATTTCTTGGCGAAAATCTCGAATTCGTTGCGGAAGATTATCTTCCTTTCAATGTGGTGCCATTTTTTTTCATGCTCACACATACACACGCACTCAATACTCAGATAATATGACGACTCTTGTTGTTTTTTACTCTCATCCATACCCATACATGTGAATCTATGAATAACAAAAAAACGCTCCGCTCTGCGTTCTTGAGTTTTTAGTTACTCAATCTATTTTGCTGTTTCACAACAAACTATTTTTTGGCGCACTACATGAAATGTATTTCATCAAAGTAACTTTGAAGTAATATATTTATTTACAAAATGAATTACAAGATCTTGGTTTAATTTCTTTTTTGAAATACACTGCCTTTGGTTTAAGTTAAATAAGTAATATGAGCATTGAATCTAAAATCACTTTAATTCTGGTCAAGATTCAGAAAATATTATACGAAAAATTAATGTAATTTTTAAACAACATTTGATAATGAAAATTTGATTGGCGCTTTGAGATATTATGCACCTATTTGTCGTTACTGCCACTGTTTTAAATTAAATAAATAATATGAGCATAAAATTCAAATTCACCATAATTTGTTTCAACACTCAAAAAGTATCTAGGAAAAAAAGATCAGATTAGTAGCTCTACATTTCATGTAGTGCTAAAAAATAGAACGCGACAAAAGCACGAACGAAATCTCAAACCTCCATGATCTGAAGACGAGGAAATATGATGTGGAAGAAAACGAGATAAATAAGCAAATCCTAGAGCAAATCAAACAGGAGAGAAAAAAATGGAAATCAAACGAAGAGAATAATACTAAACACTAGGCACCACAAAACAACACGCCGTTCTGCTCACATTAGGCAAGAGCGTAACGCTAAACGATATTAAAAAAAAACCAAGTGTTTCTCGAAAACACACACACACACAATATGAGAGTTGAGATATACCGAACGCGCGAACAAAAAACGGCACATGCAATATTATTATTATGATTATTTTTCTTCCTTTTTTTATCAAAGAAAACAGAAGTTGAGCGACAACGCACTCGAAATATTGTATTAGCACCAAACTTCTCAAAGTGATTTTAATAAAATCAAGTTGTTTACATAAAAATTTAATGGAAAAACCAGCAAATTTAAAGCTGAAAGATTTGTTTTATTATTCACGAGCCATAGATGGAGAGAGAGAGAGAGAGAGAGAGAGAGAGAGAGAGAGAGTGAGGGAGAGAGTAA
The DNA here is from genome assembly GCF_009176505.1 of Sitodiplosis mosellana. Classification (NCBI taxonomy): domain Eukaryota; kingdom Metazoa; phylum Arthropoda; class Insecta; order Diptera; family Cecidomyiidae; genus Sitodiplosis; species Sitodiplosis mosellana. Next base: position 13,285,045 of record NW_022601467.1, on the reverse strand, counting down.
ATGAGAATGAAAAGTGTTTGTGCAAAAAAAAAATTAAAGATAGCAATGAAGCGAGATAGGGAGAGGGAATGCATCAAAGTTGTTATGGCTGTGCCAATAAATATTAGTCGTTTCCACGTTTATAGCACGAAAATTGGGGTTTTCAATCATTTTTCTGGTACCTTCGCCGTCAATATTTGCCACGTTATTGATTGCTTGGCATTCCCACGTCAGCATTCAACATTCACCGTTCGTTCGTTCTCTTGCTCTCTCGCGAAGTACATTTAAGACTTTGTCTACATTTTCTAAAAGCATTCTTAAGTCTTTTCAGAGTGTATTGGTCAATTTTTGATGAAACCGAATATATATTCGGCTCTTTGTCTCTCATTTCGCTTTTTTTTCGTTCCCCACTTTCACTCAATCGCTTTTTGTCGTTTTTATGCTTTGCATCTCTTTTAACTCACGATAATGCCACTACATTTTTAACCGATAACGACCGGCATTTATTCGGTATCGCAATACCAAAAAATTATTAGATTGCATGCCTCGGCAATACGTAGCGAATGACGAATCGAAGAGTTAATCAATTTTCATAATTGAAAAATCAACAACGAACCATTTGCTTGCTCGCAAATGTCTTTCTCATCGCTCTGTCATCATCTGTGAGCGGCACAAAAATTGACATATTTATTATTTACGTATTTTGAAGCGTCCCGAACGAAACACATCGAGGAAGGAGAACCAAAGACAGAGATCGAGAGCTGCCGAAACTGTGAAATTATTCCGTTTGGATATTCGACATATTCTCGTTTTTATTTTAATTGAAGGCACTTAATTATCCAAAAGGCTTTCGATGGCATGTAAAATTTCGTTTATTCGCTCCTTTGGCAAAAGGACACCCCGGATAGAAAACTAGAGACAACGGCATGATCCATTACGAATTTTGTTCGCACCAAATTTACTTTACAACTTCACCACCAACAACGATGATAAATTTCATTATGGTTTTGTTTAAATTAGCCTCCAAGGCATTTCCATATTGTGTTCAACTCGACATTTCCATATTCAGTGTGTGTGTGTGTATGTTGTGTATAGTGTGCCATGCCGTTTGAACGTTTTATTTCAATATTTTTCGATTTTTTGCGTTGTGTATGTAGAACAACCATTAACCATTCAAACAATACAGCTATATCTTTGACGATGAGAGCAGCTCAAAGTCTCTAGAATGTTCTTCAGCTTCGTTTTTCTATCTCTCCTTCTCTTTCTCTCTCTGTCTGTCTCTCTGTTTCTTTTGCTCCTTCTCTATTTACCTAACGGTTTTTTTTATCGTCTCGTAATCGATCACAGCGAATACACAGTTCTGTGTACAAAATTATACAATGGAAAATATTGACATTTACAAAAAGCTGCGGTTATTTTGCAGCTGCGAACCACTTCCATTGCAGTTGTATTAGGAAATTGCAGAGTGAAACAAGATACAGCGAGCGAAAAAAATACGTTCGTATTTTTCAATGAGGAAGCACAAAAAACCAGGCCACTAAAATCGCTCGCAAACAAGGAAATCATTCTGAAATGTAATTTATGTTTTTTGCTGTTTTCCATCTTCCGCCCTCACTGTTTATATTTTTCTGATCGCTTGTTTATTTGAGCTCGCATTTCGATCGAGCATTCGCCACCATTATGTTGATTTGGTGGCAATTTTTTGACCGATTTTCCTTTCGTTCGCTATTTTTTGTCGCTTAAAGATGATTTCGTGCACTTGTTTGACTTTCGTGTCATATCATCGAATCATATTCAAAGCATTTTGGTCGCAGTGTTTGCTATTTAATAGCCTCACCCATAAGATTTGCATTCAATTAAGCAACTGATTTAGCCCACCATAAAATTGGTCGACAACGGCACAAGTTGCGTTTATGCATGGACCATCCTATTTGTTGGTCTTAACACGCACCGAGCAAAAATTCACATTTAAACCCAAGCGCAAACCCACTTTGCAAAAAAAAAGACAGCACGAGAGTGTGTTGGCAAAAGTTCGTTCAATGGAACTCTTCGATTTTAACGGGCTTATTTTCAGAGGTTGGTTGCAGATAAATTTATTTATATAAATTTCGAATATCAAATAAATTTATCCGATATTTTTCATGCGTCGTGTTGCTCCAACGCATTTGCCAGCTATTTATTGCTGGAATGAAATTTTCGTTTTGTTCATTTACCGTTATTTGTCACACAATTCTGCCACTGTGTCACTACATAGTATATATAGTCCATAAGAAGTGTGTAGAGACAATGCAAAAAGATATGCAGATTTGTTTACAAACAACAAAAAATAAACAAAACAAAAATCTCCATAACTAATGTATTGGCAATGTAAAACTAAATGGCGAACATTTTCGTCTCTGCACATTTCTTATGGACTATATATGCTATGTAGTGACACAGTGGCAGACTTGTTCACAAATATCGGTAAATGAACAAAACAAAAATCTCATTCCTGCGATGAATAGCTGGCTGCCAATACAACAGCCGATGTCTCGTTTATGTACTGCAAATGCGTCAGAACAACACAACGCATGAAAAATATCGGATAAATTTATTTGATATTCGAAATTTATATAGGGGTAAACGGGGCTATTCGACGCACGGGGCAAACCGACGCAGTCGAGATATCTCGAAAACGACAAACGTCAGGTACGTAGTGTCATGTATCGTTAGTTTCGCCATTTTATCATTCACATTTAGTGTGTATCACTTGTCGACATTAGTATCTCACAAACTGTATAGAGCGACAAATATGTTTTTGGCTACCCATGACTTGATTTTTCTTGCCCACAACATTTCGATTTTTTTCAATAAAATTCGAGTTCTCTCAATTGAAGGTAGTCATTTTTCATAATTGATGTCAAGCACTTTCACGTGGAAATATGTGCTTTTGGTGTTTAACCAGTTCTTTTCGATGAACATGGTTTGAAATATGAGCATAAATTGGAGAAATGTCTTAATGCCGTTCTTCTTCGCATTTCGTCATGTTCTTTGGATTCCTAGCAACTTTTTCATGTTCTGTATGTTTCAGCCAGGAGATAAATTGATCTTGATTCCATTCCGACTGCTCTCAGCTCATAAAATGAGATACAATTGGAGAGAGACGCGCATGATACGAAAAATAGTCGTCGGAGTAAAGATAGTACCCACTGCAGCTAAGAAAAATACGGCTACACCATTTTACATTTTTATCCATTTCTCAAATGATATTCTCATTTCTTATTGATATTCATAAACTTCGTAGAACATAATAGATTTTACTCGATTACTTGATTTTGAGATAATTGACTTGAAATACGGTGAAAATACGAGTGCGTCGGTTTGTCCCATATAGTGCGTCGGTTTGCCCCGGCTGCGGCGGTTTGCCCCGAAAAAATGGTGGTCAGAAAATTGGCCAGAAAACTTTCTGGGTGGGTCACACACCATAAGTGTTATGTATCAAAATATTCGCATTTACAATTCCTATCATGTGATAAAACAATGAGTCAGATTGCACGGCTAGGTCGGGAGATTTTAAATAGTACAGAAAAGTGCGTCGAATAGCCCCGTCCTTCCCTAAATAAATTTATCTGCAACCAACCTCTGCTTATTTTATTATTATTATTGATGCTATTAAAACTCGTGCCACCGAACCGTATTTTTATGAATCAAAATCACTGGTGACATCGTTGCCCCATTGCTGTAGTTAAAGCATTTTCTCTTTGCACATAAAAATACAGTGACATATACACGCAATCAGGCGCTGCTTCAAGTGAGACGATTCATTTCGAAATGCCGCGTTGTATCGCTTCAAAAACATTTCAATTCGATTGAGTGCCATTCGGTTTCATTGGAAATTGGTTTTGGAAGACGAGAACAACTGACAGACACATACATACACGCAGAAGAGAGGGAGAAGGAGCGAGAAGGAGCGACGGATGGAGAGCGCAAAACTAAATAAACAAAAACAGAAACAAGACAAAAACAAACCAACTGTAAACAACCAACAAAAGAAATTGAATTGCAAGAAAAAAGCCATCGAATTCGATTTAAGTTTTAATCAATCCCATATTATCTAAGAGAGTAACGTTTTTGATGAAAGTCCTCTAATTCATTCGTTCTGTCAATAACGATACTATTAAGATCATCTCGTCTCCTCTTGTTCGTCTTTGTTTATTTTTTTCATTCATTCATTTCGCCGAATCGATTCATTTAACTCAAGCATTCAGTTTTATGGATTTTCATCGGTTTTTTTTCTTATTCTTGCTTAACGTCCACTCCGATAAATTTTCATTTATATGTCAAGGAAAATCGAAGAGCACAAACAAGCCATTGCATGAGCGAGGGAGACAGACAGACAGAGAGAGAGAGCAAAATTGCAAAAAGTAAAAATGTAAAAATGTAAAAAAGAAAAATAGAAATTGAAATTGGTCCGACTTCAGTAGATTATGAAATGCATAGTCAAAGATGAAGTCCCATTGCTGTCATCCTTTTTATGTTTCCTCATGTAAATTAATTTCAATTAGCTGATGGATCTTCGTTCGGTTTCGTATGGTTTTTGGCCAAGAAAGCAAATGAAATCCAACATAATAGTCACACAATGGGAAACCATTTAGGACTAAGAACCGCCAAACTTTGAGCGGGAAGGAGCAAGAGGGTGAGATGGTGAGAGCGAGGGAGGAGAAAGCCAGACACAAAATATTCACAACTTTCTTGGTATTTTGTGAAAGCGCCTCAAGTGTCATACCGATGCTGTCGATTTTGCTTTTTAGAATTCGGTTTCGCCCAATTTCTTTTCCACAATTTCAATGTGCCGATGGAAGAAGTGCCGTATTCCAGCGATACACTGACAGACAGAGAGAAAGAGGCCATATTTTCACTGAAATTCGAGTAACAACTGGCATAACGAAATCTGTTAAGTATAACCGGATTTTAGAGCTGGGTTTTTATTGCTCGTTTCCACTTTCACTGTCGCCCCCTTTACATTCTTCTGTGGCTCAACTCTTTGCGATTTGCCATCGAATGTGGCTTTAGTTGATTAATTTTATGTCGAAAACGGAATCGATGTTTGTTTTTCGTTTGAACAACATTACATTTTGGCTAATGATATGATTGGCATAAAAGAGTAGACCAAAGGACGAGAAAAAGAAAGCGACGACGACGATGACGACGACGATGACGACGACGACGACGATAAACAACTAGTATTTGCATAATTTCATTGGAATATGTAAATTTTGCACGGCGTAAACCCGCCACAAAATATGCGTATGTATCAGCATAGCTTTTGTGATTAGTAATTACGAGGATCGAAGTCGCAATCGAAATCCAAGGGACAATCGTACATTTTATTTGATTGGAAACCTTTTCTTTTGGCCGCTGGCGTAGGGAAATGAAGAAAAAAAATCGTATCATATTCCGAATGTGATTCATTGATGGGAAACGGGCACTCGATTACAATCGAATAAAATTCAAATGTACTTTTGGTCGAAATGACACTGATAAGCGCCACAACATAAGCATCATACATACAATTATTGCCAACGTTTTATCCGCAAATTTCAATAAATTACGTAATTTTGCCAGATAGACGATGCGATTAGAGGCAAATTACCACGAACATTATATCGTTGCCATGCGCATCGTTGCCGTTGCTGGAGAGACGACAATGCCGAACGATGATGACGGTGTGGCTGCCTCCAATGAGGGAAGAAAAACTCCAAAAACCATTTTAATATCGTTTATATTTATACGGAGAACCAAACTTAAAAGGATGAATAACTCAAAACGATATCGAATTTACCATATCGATTAAACGACCGTTGAGCAATCATTTGGTGTGCACAAATAATTTTCCGTGTCATGTTGAATGTCTGATGTTGTGTAATTTTGTCATTCATTACCTTAGCTGCACATTTGCTGTTAACATGAACATTTCACGGTTGGTTGATTCACGCACATCGCAAATACCTACTCATCAACCAACGGCCTACCTCCTCATTTTCATCGGCCCTCCACCCGCAATCGATAATGACTATCTGTGCCGCCATTCATTTCGAAGTGAGTGTGCCTGTTTGAAATGTGGTGGTCGTTGTCGTCATCATCGTCATCGTCATCCACAGCTTGGAATTTTGGTCATTGGTTCAAGGCCTCAATAATTTTGAATAGAACCATTACTTGTTAACACCTTTTCTGAAGTGGCGAACGAATATAATGAAAGAACACAATGAAAATCACACAAAAGCAGTGAAACGGAAGCCCGAACTTTAATTGAAACGCCAACAATTTCACGATGCAAACATTTGTTTTGCGACTATATCATATCGAAACCAAAAACTCTCATTCACAAACAAACGAACACACAACGAGATGATATTTTGCATTGTGCTTGCCGCACTTCGCACAATGAAATGCGAAATTTTTCAAATTATGTTGGATATTCTTTTGGCCCAATGTTCGAGCACTCTTGTATAACAATTCCAAGTTAATTAAAACAAACTAAAATCGACTGAGAATTCAATTGAATTCGAAACATACCATTTCGGTTATTCAATGCATTTCAACTATAGAAAACGGATTACGAATGGTGGCAACGGCAGTGATGGAAATAATGATTTTACTGTGCTTTTCATTGCTTTCTCACACATTTTAATCAGCTTACGAACAAATTACCATTTATCGCATTTTATGTATTCTTGTTATTGTTTTGCACAGCACTCGATGTACCACTTTAATGGCATAGAAAACGGCATAATCACGATTTTACCGATTACCAACTCAAATAAGTGAATACCTATAAAATATTTAATAGATATTAAACAGAAAAAAAAACATCCATTTAAATATAAATTATCGATGTCGAAAGCAACAGACAAGTAGAAATTTTTTTTTTCGAGTGAATGGATGCCATTAATCATATATTATCACTGATATTGTGATACTACAAAACCATTATACTCGAACCGTGTTTTTTTTATTTCGGTTGATGCGTGTACTCGCTTCGTGTTGTCGGTTGTTTTCACCGCAATTTACGACGCTTTGCTGCGGCTGCTTCTTTTTCTGAGAAACATAGATTTCACATTCGGTTCTCGTTTTCCCCTTGTAGTAATTGCATGTGATATGCGAATATGTTACGCAATCGACAGGGAGAGAGAGAGAGAGAGAGAGAGAGAGCAACGAGCAATTGGCAGCAGAAAAAAGCATCACCGAGAAACAGCGGTAGTGAAAAAAAAGGTGGACGTGCAACTTCTAGGCAGCACACAACAATTGTTTACGTGAAATAAAATTGATCCAATCACACTGTTTCCACGTAAAGTCAGAGCTATTTATTCAACGGAATTTGTTTCGTTTTCCACATTTTAACCTTGGCATTCGCGACGTTCAAATTCACGCATTCCTTTGCGATGATATAAAATGAGTATTTCCTACATGAATTTTGGTTTGAGCTTTGAGGAAAAAAAGAGGAGAGAAGCAACGCAAATGATATAATAAAAATAATACTCATATGATGAATATTCATGTGTACGTCAGCGTATCCGCCTTTTCATGTCAAATTTTGTGATTCTGAATCTTTTATAAATGATAACGCGAAATGACGAAATACACAATGTTATTCCGTATGCTGAAATGATTCGTACGACTCGTAAAATACATATAAATATATGCATAGATGGGTTTCTCGTCTGCTTCTTCGTCTCCTTCGTCTTTTTCATATTTTTTTTCTTTCTGGTAGCCGGTTTTTGCTGCAAATGAATGATTTTTGATAGCAAACTGGAGATAGGATCCATTAGGAGATGATCAAAAAAAGGAGACACGAGTGTGCGTCTTTTTCTTTCCATCTTCTTTTTGTTCGATTTTCTCGTAGTACCGTTGCTACAATACGAAACTCCCACTGATTTTGTGGCGGCTGTTGTGAAAATTCTACCTGGTAAAATCGGTCGCCAACCCGAACAAAACCAAACCGATTGCGCTTTATCAGTGGAATAAAATCAGATTTAAATTAAGTACCTCTGGTTTTTGTTGTTGTTGAATTTAATTTTTATTTTAATTTCTCTCGGTTGGCGCCGAACCATTCTTTGGTAAGCACTCATTGAATTTGATGATCGAGACGAGACGAGGCAAGGCGTCATTTTTGCAATATAAATAATAAGAGTTCAGACATCGGTGTTGGTGAATATTCAGGCAAATACGTTTCCGCTCGGCGAAACGTATTATTCATAACTATTGTTTAAAATGATTCGGTGTATAAACAAAAGTGAACGACAAAAAGCATTCAACGGCCATCAAGAAAAAATTCGAATCGATATGTTCGCTGAAAGCCCAATGGTGTATGTGTGTATGGGTATTTGTGCTGGAACGTTTCCCATCTACATAATAAATAACAACAAAATTTCCTAAAATTGAAATTCCCAGAGAAATTGTTATCTGGTTTCATCAAATCGTTCCATCTTCGCTACCTATTTTGACGGGTACAATTCGGGTGCGACAGCGCTAGAAACAGTTCGCCTTTCTCGTGTTTTTTTTTCTGCGTTCACCTTTGGTGTTTGTGTATGTATTTGTTGCTTAGCAAATGGCAGCAAAAGACGTAGAAATGTGTTGATATTCAAGCAGAAAGGAAAGCATACAATTCAATTTGATGGTCTTACGGTTGTGTCTATTGTTTCTTTTTTTGACGCTTTTTTTTCTCGCACCTACAATTCTCAAATCGACATTTGAACGGAAAACATTTTTTTGTTGGCTTTGTCACTTTTTTCGTTCTTGTTGGTGTGCAACGCTTGAACTCTCCCTCATTCGCGGGCGAGAGAGGGAGAGAGAGAGGGAGAGAGAGAGAGAGAGAGAGAGAGAGAGAGAGAGAAAGCGGGAAAAACAAAGGCAACAATTACTTTCACCACAATATAGAGGTGTCTGCGTAAGTTTCACAGGTAATAATGGATGAATAAAAATTGAAAATGGAAATGGAAGCGGGCGCGAGAGAGAGAGAAAAAAATTAATGTTCCTGGTTGTATAAGTAAATTTCCCCAAAAATGTCGCTGTTTTTCCTGTTTTTGCTGTCACCATGATGCAGTTATCTTTTTTTATGTTTATTGTTTTGCATATCGCTCTTCCTCCAAGCTCTCATCCATCGATTCAATTGGTGGCTTCTGCGTGAATTTTTATGGTTTTTTTTCGCTTTACACCATCGCAGATAGGATCTGGAATTCGATGATAGGTAATGATGACAACTAAAAAATGCTAAAATGTCGATAAAAAAAAATAAATTAAGCGAAGGACCATAAATATATACATCGAATGGTATACACACTTTTATGGTTATTACATTATCGATTTCGTCTGTTTTCGAATCTCATTCAATTGCTTTCTCTCTTGTTCTCATTCGGCACTTATGTGTGCGATGTGTGTACGCCGCAGTGACAGTGTGTTATTGGCGTTGTCGCCGTTCAAAGTGTTTCTCGCTCAATCATCAACACTCATGAATAAGTGAAATTTATGAATTTTTCAATAAGATGCAATAGAAAATAAAGACATTTTCCATCTTTGTGTTGGCCCAAAAAGAAAAGACACCAGTGTGGAATGGAAACGTTGATCTGTGCATGTTTCGATGTGCGACGCATGTTGTTGTTCGCCGATTAGGATAATAAAATTTCTTCGTTTTAGCGCTTTATTCTGATCAAATACTTCAGCGGTGAAAAAGTCAAGGCGCCTAGATAAACGACGTACTACTACACGATTTCCATGAACGAATTCGTACGAAAACGTCGCTCGAAAGCATGAATATTGAAATTTTACCGTTTTTTTCCGTTCTTCTCTTTCATGCTGATGACAATAGGCATACACTCACTCAAAACATATACAAAGCGCGGCGCAGTTGAAGCGAGCGAAAGTCACCCGACTAAGCGCACGATTTTCGTGTACGAAAGGATGTTTAACAATCCAAATTGTATTTCAGCAATACCAACGAAAAAGATTGCGTGCCATGTATTTCTGTCAACTTTTTCAATTATTAAAATTGTCACATATTTTCCATTCGAAGAAGACAAAAAAAAAGTACGAATCTAAAAATGCGTAAATAAACGTTCACACAGACACGCCCGCACACGCTACCAGCAAATTCATTTCTTTTCTCTTCTTTGCTCTCGCTATTCTTTACATTTGATTGATTTTATTTACTCATCTGTTCAATTTTGTACTCATAATCGATTACGCCACGATTGTTCCCCCTTTCTTCGATATTAATAAATTCAAATCGATTCCGCCGCCATTCGCGTATTTTGTTCAGCCTAATCTTTCATTTGAAGCGTAACAAATGGAATAAACATAATATAAAAATGAGGGGAAAAAAAGCAAAATTCGCGCGAGCAAACTTTGACAAACGACCCAAACGCAATTTGGAAGGGGAAAAAGGTTCGATTCTTTCAATATTAAGAAGAAAAAAAGAACCGATAACGCTGAAGTGAGGGAGAGAGCAAGAACAAGAGTACGATGGGAATCAACAACAACAAAAAAAAATGTTGGGACTTTGTGATCGTGGTGGCACAAAGCGCGCGCCAACTTTATCAAAGGCTAATATTTTTGTTCAGCTGACCTAATTTTTTTTTGCTCTTGTTTGTTCCTTAGCAAGGAATTATCCAGTCGCGGCGATTTCCATTAATTTGCCATGATTTTCAGTACCCGATCGAAAGAAAAATATTTTTTCTCTCTTTTTTTCTCTCTCTCTCTCTCTTGCTCCCTCTCGCTCTCAAATGAGTGGCTGATTATCGGATTGGTACGGCCACGATTGCTGTTATTTTTGGCGACCGTCACCTTTTCCGCTGAATTAACGAATCTTCAATTTTTGTGAACCGATTAATTTAAATTAACTTGAAACGATTCTTATGTTTCTCCTGGGGCCCATACGCTTCACGCGCACACTTAATGGTCTCATGCTGACGATATAGAATCGATGGTGTGCTGGCTTTGATGGTTGGCTGACTACTCCATCAGCATATGGATGCAAGTAAAATGACATTATGGCTAACGTGAACTAGTCGTCAGTTGAATGTGATGGAAAAGCATAAAACGTTTTCCAAAGCACTGTAAATTTGCTTGTAGGCGTACATCATTTTCAAACATAGCTTAACTGCATGCTCGGCACACGGAAAAGCTCAGCGCTGTGTTGTCCTGTGCCAAACACACACACACACTCATTCTGCCATTTGAATGTCGTCACCACTGAGCGATGTGTACAATTTTCAAATTTAATTTGCACCGAACAAATAAGAGATCCAGTGCTCAGTGATTGGTGAGAGAAATAGAGTCAGCGACGACAACGACATCAACGAAAAAAAGAATGCGAGAGAATTATAAATTGCATTGACATGGAAAGCGCTTCAGCGAAAAAGGCCATCCAATAGAAAAACATGCATGTCAAAACTCGTATAATATATAGCGTTGCGCGATGCGTACATGCATGAGACTTGAATCAATTAAAACGCTTGTCCCGCACAGAACAGCAGCAAATGTTCAACATACATTCGGGTGATGTCTAACAAATGTAAAAATCTAATATTCCATTTAAAAGCGAAGTGACTGCACATTTCGTAGGATTAAAATAGTCCATATCAATTCGGTCATTGCAATTTTGACTATATCGAATCAAATCAGCACCGTAACAAAATACAGAGAGAAAGCGGTATTTTTCAAAGAGAGAGAGAGAGAGAGAGAGAGAGAGAGAGAGAGAGAGAGAGAGAGAGA
>NW_022601467.1:13264683-13273308 GCF_009176505.1 Sitodiplosis mosellana | reverse complement strand
AGAGAGAGAGAGAGAGAGAGAGAGAGAGAGAGAGAGAGAGAGAGAGATTTATACTGTTCATATCGATGTGCATTCGCCGCAGCTAGGGACAACAGTGCCATCCGAACCGAAGCGAGTCCGTGAACGGTGACGGTCTCATGGCTGTTGAAATAATTAGTAATAATTTGATTTCATTAGGCTCTTTGCAGAGCAACGAAATAGCAAAAACATTATTTGCTCAAACGTATCGCCACTTCATTATGAGTTTCAGAAAAATTGTGAAAATCGTTCACGTTTTCCTTTATCGTATTTTTTTCATCCACAATAACTTAGCAAAACTCCTACGCGCACAAAATTATTGCACCGAATTTTCTTCTTCTCCTGGTTTTTGGTGTAATAAAACTTCTCTAAGTCATATTTTGAAAGTGCAAGAAGTTAAATAGCCAGGACTAAGGTTGAAAAATTTGAATTTAGTAGTTTTTCCATTTGGTTGCTTAACGCAGAGAGTTGGTATAATTGTAGAAATTCGTTGGTACATGACACATGTGTACGTAAAATTCCCATTCTGTAATAAACTGATTCGACAACGAATACATTCGAGCAAACGAGACACACTCACCCTCTCACATCGAAACAGTTGACGATGGTGATGAGCGATTGGTTGAAGCAAATTGGCACTAGTGACTGACATTGGTGTGCTTGACCAACGTTCTGGAGAGTTTATAGCGTTCATTTAAGTAATTATGACTAGCGCCACGTTCCATGTGAAAATCATTGCCTAGTTTACACTTGATAATTGCATCATGTGAACATATATCTATATCAATTTTACGTTTGTTGTGAAAATGTGCAGACATTAGCTTTTTAAAGTGAAAACTTGTCCAAAGTGGACTCGACTCGTACATATGATGTGGCTGACTACGGAAGAATATCTAAATGTCACGGAATATGTGTACATGATGTAATGCCGGTTCTCCGGCATTTCTGCTCCACATATATACATATATATATATATATATAACATGAATTCGGTTTTGTTTCACATGCATCATAACATTTTGCCATGTATTCAGATATTGTAATTTGGTCAAGTGCTAATTTACACACAACTCCTTATTCCTTTGGAGCCTCTACGATCGGTAGAACGTATCAGGTCAATATATCAGATGAAAACAATAACGTGAACATTTCCGCTGAATAATCCAAACTATAATCTAGCTTGTGCATGTGCTGACAGAAATTGGTATTGTCAAGGGGTTTGTCCAACTGAGCACAAGCCCAATAACAACAATACACCGCCGACTATTGATTTCGACGATGTGAAAAATAAATGCGCATCGAACCGTTGTAGTGGTTTATTCCCGCTTATAATTTGCCATTGTAAGTGTGTAGCCCCTTGGATTCCATTGTGAATGGCATTGTTGCACGTACCATCACAGTCGCCATGAAGCTGAAATGGCAAAATTTCGTTACAAAAAAACACACACACTGGATTCAATATATAGACGTCTTACAGCGCAGCTAACCAACGTTAACCTGTTTTTTTTTCAATGTTTGTCTTACACCCAGAACCATACAAAATTGTAAACAAACATTGTAAATGACGAGTACTTAGACATCAGAATTTAATGAAAGCGCTGTGTTTGCATTAGTTGGCTTCATAAGCAAAGCCATGCTCATTGTTTAAACAACATAAAGCATTGGCACAAAGCGGCTGCCACACAGGCACTTGTATTCATGAAAGAAAATTTTTCAATGAAATTGTGTTTCCACGTCCATTATTCAGTGTAATTCAGCTTATGAATGAGCTCGAGCGCACAATATCGTCGATTGAAAAAGTATATATTCAGCATAGAAACTCTCTCTCTCTCTTTCTCTCTCTATCAAGCACACACACACACACACACACCCATCGAACCACCTACAAACACCGAACGAATAGAGTTTTCGCTGGAAAACATTTCATGCTAAAAAAAAACTTTCCAGCTGAACATCAGCACAACAAGAACATTTATTAATTCATACTTGTACAGATAGTCTCATCGAAATGAGAAAACGGGACAAACAAATCAGCCAAGGATCCGTTCGAAAAAAGCGTTAATTTATTTAATGAATAGCTGAACTAACGCAAATTATTACCATTAAAACATGAAATGAGATTTTGGTTCAATAAATTACGCTCTTGATTCTAATAATATCCGTTACGGTGCTCGCCTCCAATCGCACATCATAAAACTTTGCTGCTTTTCATACAATATTAATTCGTATGTGCAACGAGTTTTAATTTTTCTAATAAATTTCAACTTACTCTTTGCAATACCCATGGCAGAATGTCACCCGAAAATGTTGAAAACATTCATCATTTACCTAATTTATTCCATTGAAATTTGACTTACACGTACCAATCAAATATGCTCATTGCTCATGCAATTTTATTGCATTCATAAAACTTTTGAAAATTAAGCATATTTGACCAGCACCAGAATGTGCTGCTTTAATCCCATTTCATCCCGTAAAAAACCTTGTCTAATTTACATCTTTTGCCATTGGAATTGCTCTACATATCATTTTCGAATTAATATTATCCAAGAGTTTGAATTATTATCTAGATATTTCAATTTGTATACTGCAGCGAAAAGTGCGCAATGTCATCGGGGACATGCAAAATGAGTTTGTTTGTGTATGTGTGCAAAAATACCACAAAAATGCGTATAAAAAAAGTTATGTGGTAAAATCAATTTGGCCATAAGTTTGCTCTCGAAACCGCAACAAACATTTTGCTTTGACTCGAAAAATGTGAGAAAGAGAGACAAGCGGACAGATAGACAGCATCCCATGGTGTTGAAGTCAGCCGAATATATATATATATATATATACATACACACAGAAACAGAGCAACCGACCTAGGCAAACTGAATATTTGTTCGAATGCAACAAATATTTTGCCGCCGACTGTAACTTGAAGCATACATGCCGACATATAAATGCGGGTGTTAATTAAAATCACAATCAGTCTAGTACTATACACAATGAAAATCTATGGTTTTTTTTATGCCTCAAATGGTTTTGATACAGCAGCGCTCGATAGAGCTCTCTGTGCTCTATACAGCTCACATTTCATTGTTTCATTTGGCGAAATGGTGAAAAGATGGAGAGTTCTCTCGCTGGCAATCTCCCACCCTCTTTCTCTCTCTGTCCCTCTGTCTATATATCCAAATGGAAATGTGCAAAATGTTTGCGCTGTGTACTAGGTTTCCATCACTCGTTCTCCTTCTAACTCGCTACAGGTGTACTACATTTAAGGGACGATATTTTTGTTGAATCTATTGGAACAGCTTGATGTGTTTGTGTTATTTTTTTCTTGCTCTTTCCGTTTCTCACTCTGCATTCGTCTATCGTTCTGCTCTTGTTCGATACTTGCCAGAATCCGACCTGTAAAGCACTAAACTTTTTTCTTCACTGTCACGTTACAATTTGTATTTTTATATGTATATTGGATCGATCAATGATTCCAATCAAAAACAGGTGAGATCAAGTAAACCGACAAAAAAGTTCAAATTCAATTTCACATTGGAGCTGTTACCTTTTTTTTTGTTTACTTTTTGTCAGCTACCCCCACCAATTTACTTTCATCTAGTGAACTTGGTTCGAATGAAAAGAGACGAGCGAGAGAGGTGGAGAAGCAGAAAAAAAGAATTGAAAATAAATCTTCAAATGCAAGCAACACGGTCCTGCTGAAAACTATTTTTCAAATAATATATGTATGATAGAAAGAGAGAGAAATACCAAAAACAAAAGGATGTTGAAATTGTAAATTCACTTCGAAAATATGATATTTATGAGAAATGAATAAAACATCTAAATACGGGATCGATCTGAAGATTTGAAGTGGTAAATAGTGAGCATAAAAGTTGGTTTTTTTATTTTTATTTCTATGCTATTGCTGCTACTGCTGGAGTTGCACAGAACCATTGAAAAAGCGTCTCATATACTGATTGCTATCGAAAAAGCAAATATGAAAGCGTTTAAGTGGATAGCATGCAGTTGGTAACAGTAATTTTAGTTACAAGACAGTCAGATATGAACAAAACGAAGTCGAGTTATTTTCTTAGCTAAAAACAGAAAAGCAAATTGCTTTGTATACATTTGAATATATAACATTATGTAAATCTTCGAACATTGAATTCATATCGTAGATATATATATCCCCCATGTATTGAATATGCACAGTGAGCGCTAGCACACACACACACACACACATACACAAAGCCGTAATTTTGCCTAACAGATAAAAGCAGAAACTGTTAAAAATTTGAATGGTAGTCTTCTTTTACTCGCATCATTTGCATTTGTGTGTGAACATGTTTTTTTCTCTGTGAGCCCTCAGTTCTATTTCAAATTTTTACGGAAAATATTTGGAAAAGGATAACATTAGAGGCAGGAGAAGATAAAAAAAAGCGGACGTACAAATGAACAATAACAGCAAAAAAAGGAGGGGAAGGGGAGAGATATAGAGAGGAAAAGCACGAATGGCATTATTTGAGAAGAGCTTTCTAACATATCTCAAAAGTTTTCCATAAATCAAAAAATGATAAAAACAATTTTAGCTAAATTTAACATTTTTGCTTCACCTATCAACGGCGAGCGCTCTTTTTTTTCCCTATTCTGATTCGTAGTGCCATATACAATTCATACAGATATATAGATATAGCAATATAGTCAGCGGTTTCGCCTGTTCAATGTCACTTTTTCTTCTCGTTCTCGTCCTTCCAACGCTATTTTTTTGGCGGTTTTACTGGTGTTATCACTCGTCTTGATTCCACTTTTTTGTTTGTGCTCTTTGTTCTGTTTCGTTTCGATTCGTTTTTTTTCTTCTCTTGCTTTGCTCGCATACGTCTATGTATATAGTCTTGTTTATTTCAACTTTAGTTTTCTTAAGGCCCTTTTTCTTGCCAGAGCAAAACTTTTAAATGGACTTTTACTTGGATACTGTGTGCACACATGCACGCACCGCACACATTCGTGCACATCCATTCCACCCCAGCTGTGCGTAAAATTCATGCTTTTTATTGTCGGATTTTTGGATGGAATTACGACCGATCGTTCCTTCACTTAAATGCGTACGCATTCCGAAAGCAACGCGCAGATAATAAATTTGTGTCTTAACAAAACAAGTATTTTTATCATTCTTGTCACCTAAAGTGACACAAAATGAATTTAAATTAAACTTTACGCAAAACCAGCGACAACGTAACACACGAACCGACAGAACAGTGCACCCATACAAATGCATGACTTTCTTTTCATTTCTATCGGCCATAAATTATTTCAGAAAATATTGGCGTTCGTTTCAACTTTCATGACAGCCATGAATCGTTCATGAGTTTATGCTGACATCAATTTCTTGGATTCCATAGGAGCAAAAATGTACTCGGGGAAAACACAGAGAGAAGGGTATAAAAAAGGAAAAAAAATCCGATTTTCTATGTAATTCAATCGAAATAATCCATTCACATTAATCTCCTTCACATTGGAATAGCTCATCAGAGTTGATCCATGGAAAGAACATTGCATTTGCGACAAAAACATGCACTGACATTTACAATGGCGATTCGGCGACATCGTAAAACATAAAACTTTTGATGGCATACACAAACACGCAGAGAGTGAGAGAGAGAGAGAGAGAGATAGAGTGAACGGGACGAAGAGATGGAGAAAGACAATGAAATTCATTAAGATCACAAGATGCACACAAAACTCTGAACGGAACATGAACTATAGAGAAATAAATGTTATTGTCAAATGCGAATGACGAGTTTTGTGGTTTTATTTCAATGACATGTAGTTTATTGAACGAATGAATTCGTTCATGTGCATTTCTTGGTTTTCTCGCATGCGGGATTTTCCATGTATCCATGAAATGTAGCTTAAATGCTCTTCGATTGCTCAAATCAAAATGTATTGAAATGGAAAAGCATCTTGTGAAAATTTTGGCGTGAATGGTGAGAAGAGTATACTATGGGAAAATTGAAAGAAGCTCAGCTCACTTGAATTTAGCCATTGCAAACCATTTTCCGTATACATCTTTGCTTAAATTCATATCTAAATAAACCATAATTTTCGTTCTGCAGCAAATCTTTCAACTACGTTCATGCTACATTCATTTTGCAATGAATCATATATGTTTTTTATTGATCAATGCATGCACATGCTGTGCAAACTTTGTAGCAATACATGCGAAAATTTCAGACATTTTTCACCTCCTTCTCTTCGCCGCATAATATTCGTCTAGTTCAATGCTTGAATGATGCTTTCAAACATATGTTTTTGGATGGTCCAGCATTTCGTATGCAGCTGGGATATATCCCAGCATATCGACGACGCAAGGCATTGTATAAGTGGCGTGCGTTGATGTGCACAGCTACATAGACTACACACAAAATCTGCGCTCTCTGTTTGTGTGCAATCGATGTAGCTGTGCACAACAATGCACGCCACTTATACAGTGACTTGCGTCGTCGATATGCTGGGATATAACCCGGCTGCATACGAAATGCTGAGATGCTGAGCCATCCAAAAACGTATGTTTGGATGCTTTCGCGATCGATAAATCGAAAGTGCGTTTGTGTTCGTCTACCACTTTTCACATAAATTTTATGAAATCGGCTGCTGCTCTTAATAAAGATGCAATATAGCGGACATCAATCGTCTGTATCCACAGCACATTGATTCAAACTGTCACACCGCTGATACAAAACCAAAATCAAGCGAGTGCTCCGGTTGTGGAATTATCGAAAATAAAACACAAGATCAATGCCAAGAGTAGTGAACGAAAATGCAAAGTGATTGGAGCAAGTCTTGATTTTTGATGGGTGTAACGTCCACATCTTATGCGAATCCAACGTGATTGTATCGTGCATTTGTTTGTATTCGTGTATAATATAATATTGAATGGCGCACATGTGTCGAACTATATAAAATGTCTAACATTCATTGCAACTCGCTATATTGATCCAGTGTCGGATGGCTGCGAGTGATAATTCCGAGTGCCCTTTCTCTGTCGCACAATACGAACGCACGCATCAAGAACAACGTCATAATCACAGTTCAATCCATGCTAATGAGTGACATGAACAAGGCGAATCAAATATTCTTACCAGATTCCAAATTAACCGCACATTCAGTGTCACAAATTGTTTGTTCGCCGTCGAACTTTCCTAATAAACATGTGAAGTGGTTTTTGTTCTAGCACAACTTTTGCCAAACAACTCTGCCAAATGTGATAAAAGACGTCGAATTTTCACCCAGAAAAAAGAGAGAGAGAGAGAGAGAGAGAGAGAGAGAGAGAGAGAGAGAGAGAAAGAGAAAACAGCACAATATATATACAACGGAAACGCTCACACACAAAAAACCTAAAACCAAAACGATATTCAGAGCTCAGAGCAGAGCGGTCAACGAGCGCTCGTTCGTTCGTTCGTATGCGAACATGTTCGTTTGTTCGTTCGTTCGTTCGTAGAATCTACGAACATGTTCGTTTGTTCGTTCGTTCGTTCGTAGAATCTACGAACATGTTCGTTCGTTCGTTCGTTCGTTCGTTCGTAGAATCTACGAACATGTTCGTTTGTTCGTTCGTTCGTTCATAGGTAAAATTTCATTTTTTTTTTCAAACAAAAAATTTTCTTATTTCTTAAAAAAATATAGGAATGATCCTATGTACTCAATAATACTGTAAGCACTGTAATACTGTAATTTTCAAGTTGTGAACATTATTTTCGCACAAAAAATTGAACGAATATTTTTTTGAGTTTCCACTTGCACAATTGGATGCATAATAATGCAATAAGCAATAATAATGCTGGTTTCAAATGTTGTGAAACGAAGAAAGTGATGCATACGGAGAGAGAGATAGAAAAAGTGACAAAGACAGTGTTCATCTCTTTTTGCCAAGTATGGTGTGCACATTTCAGATTCGTCTTGTTGCTGTGATATCATGAAGCACGTTGTCGCTCGAACTGTGTGTGTTGTACGATCACAGAACAAAACATTGTCTAAACGTATAACTGTTTTGCACGTGGCGATTTAACACAGTGCGTAAAACACACACTGTTTGAACGTCCATGTGATTTAAATCATCACTGCAACAAGTCTCTCTGAATTGCACACCATAAATGAGAAAAAGAGATGAACTTTGCTGTCTTTGTCATTTTTATCTCTCTCTTTCATCATTTTACAACTTCCACGTTCATGTCCAGCTAATTATCATATCATTCTATTCTCGCCAGCGGACACACAAACCACAATGAGTGAAAGTAAGATTTTCAGCGATGTTTTTTGTTGAGTGAAGATGTTTTTAATTAGTTTTATGCATTCAATTGCGCAAGTGGAAACTCAAAAAAATATTCGTTAAATTTTTTGTGCGAAAATAATGTTCACAACTTGTAAATTACAGTATTATAGTGCTTACAGTATTATTGAGTACATAGGATCATTCCTATATTTTTTTAAGAAATAAGAAAATTTTATGTTTGAAAAAAAAATGAAATTTTACCTACGAACGAACGAACGAACATGTTCGCAGATTCTACGAACGAACGAACGAACGAACGAACGAACGAACATGTTCGTAGATTCTACGAACGAACGAAC
>NW_022601467.1:13213919-13264673 GCF_009176505.1 Sitodiplosis mosellana | reverse complement strand
ACGAACGAACGAACATGTTCGTAGATTCTACGAACGAACGAACGAACGAACGAACAAACGAACATGTTCGCATACGAACGAACGAACGAGCGCTCGTTGACCGCTCTGGCTCAGAGCTTGTATTTAGACGTACGCAAAATGGGATGCGAAACGTCTTACGAAAAAAATTGTTATCATCATGTTATCCCTGAATTTGTGTGTCTGTATATAGGTATGCTGTCAAACAGCGCGTTCGGATGGTATCATTATTCGATTCTACAGTTTTGATTCTCGCCACACTCTCACAAACTTGATGCCGTGTGCGCGCGTGCGGTTTCTACACACCGAGCAAAAAAAAAAACGAATCAACTCACACCAAGCAACGCGTGTAATCAAATGGCAATGGGAGCTAGACGGCAAAAGTGCGACAACTTTTCAAATGCCACGAAGTGTTATGAGCTTTGCTTTAGTGGCAATTTATTTCATTTATGTATGAGAAGCTAGAAAATCATTTGGTTTGGAATGAATTTGCTGCTCATTGCAAATTTTACGTTATTTCCTTCCGATGGATTTCCAAAGTTAGCGAATACGCCGCATGCTACAGTGCGTGTACGACCTTGATTAGACGTCATTTACATGCATTTCACTCTCACAAGTCTAGCCCCGAGAATCGTTTTTGCCGCTGCTTTGTTATTACTATTTATGGTGGCGGTGGTGTTAGTGGAGATGATAGAAAAATGTCGCAGATGAAAACCCATCAAAGATTATCGGTTTAATCTCAATTGAACGAAACACAGTTTAAACTTTTGGATTAATCGAATGTAGTTAGAAGCATTTTAATTTCCGTCACTAGCAATAAAACTTTATTACCATCGTTGGGTTGACCTTTTCTAAGCTAACAGATGCACATATCACCAGCTTCAGTAGTAATAGTAGTAGCAACAACAGAAGGAGTAGCAGCAATAGCATCAAACATTCAATCTGTCTCTAGATCCAGTTCACCCTTATTATTGTCTTTTGAATAGATGCGAAAACGTTGTCATTCTTCCGGCTAAAGAATAAAAGCTTATTTAAAACCCATCTGAATCGTATAAATGTGGCCAGAATATGAGATTTGCTTTAGGGGATCAAGCATCAACGGTGAAATTTACATTTGCTTATAACGAATGTATATTTCATGCTTCTCTTCTCTCCCTCTTTTTTCCTTCATTTCAAACTGCTTTTTATTTTGATTTCCGGTGATGGGGGGAGGTCATTTGTGTGTTTCTGGTTTCACTTGGAACAATATAAGTTAAATTGAAAATTAATTTCTCAAAAATCGGTGAAAAGACCAACAATCCAAGAATACAAGAATACAAAATCATTTATTGTATGATAAAATTTATGTGCTTGTGTGAGTGTAAAACAGAGAACCACCAAATTGCTACGATGTGAGTGCTCAACATCGGACCAATTTCGGTTGACTACTTTCTTTGTTACATGTATTGCATTCGTCTGCTGTTACTGCTGATCTTGGCAAAATATTGAGCTGCCGCTGACGACAACGATGAAAACGTTAAATGCCATACACACACGCACGCACGCACACGCACACACCGAATGATTCCCATCAACGTTTTCACTTTTATTATGATAAATGCACCATGATTATTTTCAATTTGCCTTAAATGCCAAGAGACATCGTCGTCATAACGTTTTCGGTATGAATGTTTGTGAATTCATAACGAATATTGCTGCCGTTTCACTTTGACAAGTTGTACGTCTGTGAATTTTTTAACGGTTTTAATTTACGTCGTTCGTAATGACTTTGTCCGCATAAGTAAATAAGTAATTAGGGAATGAGTGATAAAAGTGAAGCGAAAAGAGTCGAAAGACAGCCGAGCGAGAGTGAAAATGACTTATGTACGCATTACCATGTACAGTGTACACTGTACAGTGTATATTGTACACGGACACATTCTGTGTCATTTTCTCCTATAAGCTTAGTATGTACGACTTTGTGTACGCGTGTGTGTGTATGTAGACACTGTCACTCTCATTCTCACTTTTGATGTGATTTTGAGGCAGCACTTTTGCCACCAACACTGTTGAATGGGTGTCAGATGTGTGTTTGGCTGGCAAAAATGCAAGAAACATGGTGTATGGTTTAAGAAGCTGAGAGCATATTTATTCATAAGCCAAAGCCGAGTGAAGTCAGTTGATTTGGGGTGGAAAAGTGGCAACACATCCACACTGTCATGTAATGAGTCAAAAGAGCGCGAGCGAGCGAGCGAACAAGCGAAGAAGACAGGGACAAACTCCAACTTTGTTAAAATTCATGTGAAAATGATAAAGGAACAATTTCACCAAGCGAATGCTGTGACTCATATAATCAGCATTACGCTGGCTAAGTAATTGACCATAAAAAAGCAAGCACCAGAAAGAAATACGTCAAAATGACATGCTTTTTGTCTCTTTGAATACACAGAAAAGAAGGTGGACCCGAACAGGATGTAAATGGATTATTTATTGGCTTTCACGAGGCAACGCAGAGAAAATGTCGAGAGAGAAAAAAAAACAATATCTATCCAGCAAAGAGATAGAGACAACGAGAGGGAGAAAATTGATGGATTATTTGTTCAACTGCCCAGATTTGAATGGTCGTTGTCGCTGTCGTCGTCGTCGTCGTCGTTGTCGTCTTATGCAAACTTCGGAGCATTTTCCCTATCGTATTACGACAGGGCATTTTGGTGCTAAACTGAATCAGTTTGTTTGTGTCATGTTTGCGCCATTTGCAATGCCCACATACACACCCAACCGCAACGGAACATCAACACTGATGTATGTGTGATCAGACTTCATCAAGCATATTTTGTAACGTCCCACATGCAAATTAATTGGGAACGCTTGAAGAGAGATCTACTTCGATGCAAATCAATTGCATTTCGACTGATTAATAACCCGTTTGATATGCTCCAAAAACTTTTTGCTGAAATCCTAGATGACAAATTACGTCAGTGATATCGTTTGAGCAATGGACATTAGGGTGTTTTTGGTATTAAATAAACAGAAAATGGTAGTTTTAGTTTGATAGAGCAGAGAATTTGGAATCGATTTCATATATTTTTGTCCGGAATCAGTCCAAGATGCCACTACCCACAAGCAAAACAAATGTTCGTCGAATTTTGAGGTTATATCACTATTCGCTATAACTAATCTGATTTTTTCCATTTTTTTCGATTCAATCTCACTGCCAGAGATGAATTCTCAATGCAAACATTTATTTTCACGTAGTTTTCATTGGAATAAGTGGCCAAATAGTCGAAAATTCACACAAATTGTATTGCCTCTTTGACCGGTTCTTCAATCATAGAAAAAACACCGACAAACTCATTTTTTCACAGAAACTCATTCAATGGATTTGAACTAGACGATAAATTATCTAAATCCACTAAAATATCCATTCGAAAAAGAAACAGGAAGGCCAAATTGCAGCAAAACCAAAACGTAAACAAAAACGAGCTGTCATTATGAAATTCGGGCTTAGTTTGATGTTTGACAAGACCAAAATACATCTGCGCGAATCACTGTGTGCGAATTGACTGTGATCCATTCGCACAAGTGCATTGGTAGCCCTTTAAAATTTCAAAGAAGCCCAGATTTCATGATGACAGCTCGTTTTTGTTTACGTTTTGGTTTTGCTGCAATTTGGCCTTCCTGGTTTTTTTCGAATGGATATTTTAGTGGATTTAGATAATTTATCGTCTATTTCAAATCCATTGAATGAATTTCTGTGAAAAAATGAGTTTGTCGCTGTTTTTTCTATGATTGAAGAACCGGTCAAAGAGGCAATACAATTTGTGTGAATTTTCGACTATTTGGCCACTTATTCCAATGAAAATTACGTGAAAATAAATGTTTGCATTGAGAATTCATCTCTGGCAGTGAGATTGAATCGAAAAAAGTGGAAAATATCAGATTAGTTTTAGCCAATAGTGATATAACCTCAAAATTCGACGAACATTTGTTTTGCTTGTGGGTAGTGGCATCTTGGACTGATTCCGAACAAAAATATATGAAATCGATTCCAAATTCTCTGCTCTATCAAACTAAAACTACCATTTTCTGTTTATTTAATACCAAAAACACCCTAATGGACATGGTATTAAAATTTTGTGTGATCCAACCATAAAATACACTCTCGAATATGATCAGCCACCCACTTACTGCTATGGACGCAAAATACGAATATGAAATAGCTCACATACTGTTATCTCAACATCGTTCTTCCATGACTGGTAATGTTTTTTTTTTAATTTAGTCATGCATGGACCTCTCTTCAATCCTCCCTCCCAAGAAGAACAAAGCAGAGGATACAGCACAAATCCAAATTGCATCTTTTGGTATTCACCAGCGTGTAATCAAAACATCTGCTTTCATATTCCTTTATTAAATGTATCCAATCTGAATTGTGCATACGTGGTATATTTTTGAGTAGGTGCACACAGGGGCAAATACACACACACACACACAGGTATCGGATGATGAAGATATGTCGACTTTGTGTAGGTCGAGATTTTTGTGTCCCGGTTTGTAGCTGATATCGTTATCATAGTAGTCAAATTCATGTGTGACAAACGGTTGGCGAGTTTCACTAATGCACTTGATCATTTCTGTTTATATATTCATTTTTGTCCGCATCGTGGTGCTATCGTCGTCAGCACACTGATTGGTGAATACGATTGGTACATCTACAAGCGCTACAATGTTTGGACAAATCGTGATTGTTGAGAGATTTGTCTGTGTCATTCGAACCAACTATGACCGTATTTTATTTGCGTATAGAAGACAAACAACTATTACTCTCGTTCTCTCGCCCTCAGAATATATCTTTCTCTCTGTGTGCCGAATTTTGATTTGTTTTTTTTTTCCTTTTTTTGCATACCATTTGAAAACGTACTTTTGATACTCACAAACATACAGGGGCACACCTATGAATGTGTGTTTACTTGGTTTACTTTTGTGTGTTGCTTTCGTGTAATTTATCCCGTAAATCGGTTGCTCCAAATCCTAGGGAACGAATATATTTATCGAAAAAGGAAACACATCCGTTGAGGATTCAGCATTGTCAGCGGATTATGTAATGGATCATGTACGGAAACGGTTATACACAAAATATCTCATATGTGTATGTAAAGTAGTAGGAATGAGAATGCAGGGCATACAACACATCACAGAGAAAAAGGGAGAGAAGGACTAGAAAGATGCAAAGAATGAGAGCCAACAGGTTATTTAGATAATAGAAATAACAAAAAGTTGTGCAAAAATGTGACAATGAAAAAGCAAAGAAACGGAAAAACAAGCAAATACTCACAGTAATTACGCAAACATCATCCGGACATGCAATAGTGACACAATGCTGCTGAGCCAATGGAGAATTACATATACACACAAGGAAAGGACAATTTATATATAAAAATACATACAAAAATCGCAGGGCAAACACAGAAAAAGTCGGAATAAAATATTTACGCTTTGACGGTTGAGGAAATAGAAAGAAATTATTTACGAACAACTTTGATTGTAAAGACTAATAATATTGCATTAATTCCATCTTCATCAGAACACATTCCAAAAGTTTCTTAATCAATGTCACGAAGTTGAGTAGATTTCGTCTACTTGCCATATGTTATTTCACTAAAGTATTATGATCCAATTTAAGGGTCTATCCAAAGGTGAAATTGAGTTTGTTCACTAATTAACCGTAAATGTACGGGTTCGGGAAACACATTGCCAAAGTGTCACGTAAAATGTGTAAGAAAAGCCGTATACACAGACAGAAACACACGCGCGCGTTCACACACTTTTTGAATGTGCCATAATATCAAAATACACAGGCAATAGTTGTTGATGTGATATATAAGTATATACATGTTGTTTTTGATGTGATGACCACACCAAAAGTCGACAGAAGGTAATCGATATGTATCAGCAGTTTGTTTGTTCATTTGATTCCATTTGATTTCATAAGTTTTATTTTTGATTGCTGCAAATTATTCAGATTATTCGATTCCATTTCTCTCTCTCTCTCTCTCTCTCTCTCTCTCTCTCTCTCTCTCTCTCTCTTTTTTCTCCCGTTTGTTGCTTGGAATGTGAACGTTTTGTTGCCCTATATTAAACGCCCTTCAACGATAGCTGCCTCCAATAACTGTTATGAAATCATGACAACTTTCGCTTCAGCAGGCAAAATCGTTTAATTTGACAACTTTTCTCGTTGTATGTGTATGTGTTCGTCTATATGTAGTAGCTGAATTTCACCAGGGAACTATGTTCGGATCCAGCGCGTATGACGTCATTGACAGTTTTCGCATATTTCCGCTCAATAAATACCGAATGTGACGCAACACAAAAGTTCTATGAAAAGCAAAAACTATCGTGAATTGCACATTGGTATGGGGTGGTAAAGCAAAATTTAAGCGACCGTTTGAGAAAGAGAATGAGCCCGATATGAAAATGGTAACATGCACGCAAATATGCGAAAGTTGTACTAATTTCTGGTTCACGACCAAACGTTTCGTGATCTCATCATACAAACACACACACGCACATAAAATAAGACAACATATTTTTACTGGACATATTAATTTTATATATGAACGCGCCGCATACCATCTTCTGCCTATGCCATCATAAATATATGTGGCAGATAAACAAACAAACTAAAACGAAGCAAAAAAAGAGAAAGAAAACTAAATGAGCAGCAGAAGAAGAAATTATTACGCATAACCTTACAAAATTGTATTTGTATAAATAATAAAATAATAACAATATAAATTTATGTGCACAATATTATAATGTGAAGTGTGACTATGTAGTATAATGTGGTGGCGTCAATATACGCTGTGGCGTAGCATTATTATTATTATATTTTTTTCACAAGAGATGCTCGCGAAGTGTATGTGTGTGCCCCACACAGAAAGAGTGCGCAAGAAAGATGTAGCAAATCTGAAATGAAGAGGCCACACAAGAAGTGCACGTATCATTCAAATTCAGTGTCAACACATCAGCTCGCACTTATTAGGTGATTGTGTACGCTGTTTGGTATTACGAAGACAGTGAATAAATGGCACAAGATAGCGACAGGGTGAAAGAATGGAAAAGCGGCTGTACTTTGAAACGACAGTGCTAACCAACAATAACGCATAAGCATTGCCGAAAAAAAATGCATAGCACACAATTTAAACGTACATAAAAGACATTTTTAAGTTATGTGCGTACAAATTGTGTTATCACTATGTAAAAAGGCAGATGCATACCCACACATCTACAGTGTATACATGAGCGAAAAGTAAAAAAAAAAACATTACAAAAAACGGCTCAAAGTGCTACGATGAAGAGGAAAAGAGAGCGATAGTGAATGAGTGAATGGAATGGATGGAGGGGAGGGGGGAGGGAATGGAGAGAAGAGAAAGAACAAACGCGACGAACAGCATCAAGGAAAATACGCAGAAGAACACACATAATCATATAAATGTAATAAATTTATACAAACAGACAACAGAAGCGCATACTTGCGCCTCGTACACAGCTGAGCGACAGGGTGCGAGTGAAAGAGGTGGCGAAATGACGGCGTATTTGTGTGTGTTGAATATCAAGTAGTCTTATGTTCTAATCAACATATCCTTGTTTTAAATGTAATGCTTAAAAATAAATAAATCAGTTAGTTTAGTTGTCATCGTACTTTACTACAGACGTCTTTTCTAATACACAACATATTTGGCGACAAAGCTTATTCTTTTAAATAAAAAAGAACCTCCGCACAATTTTCAACTTTAAAATGAGTGAATTCAACAAAGAATTTCTGAATTTCTTCAAAGAATTCATCCAAAAACAAGAACTTCGAGATAACCACACTCAAAGTACTATCGTTGAAATCCTCGGAATGCTCAAAAATCCATCTAGTCACAGTTCAACAGAAAATCTCGTCGGAGCCGGCCGTAAAACAACCGATCCAGAATTTCTAATCGAAGCATTGTCTACATCGCTAACCGAATTCATCTACGATCCAGAAACGGACTGTATATTCGAAAACTGGTACCGCCGCTTTCAAGACTTTTTTGACCGAGACGCTGCCAACCTTGACGATGCAGCTAAAGTCCGTTTATTGCTTCGAAAATTAGAAACAGCCGCTCATAAAAGGTACATCAACTTCATTCTTCCCAAAGTTTCATCCGAGTTTTCATTTGCTGAAACTGTCGAAAAACTCACAAAAATTTTCGGAAAGCATGAATCGCTATTCAAAACGCGCTATAAATGCTTTAAAATCAGCAAAACTGATGAAACAAACTACTTGGATTACATGGGGAACGTGAATAAAGCTTGCGAGGACTTTGAACTACAAAAAATGTCCATCGACCAATTCAAGTGCCTCATTTTCGTCGCTGGTTTATCATCGACCAAAGACCTCGACATCCGAACAAAGCTTTTGTCCAAGCTTGAAACCGAGCATGACAAAATAACACTCGAGAAATTAAGTGATGAGTATGGACGACTCATTAACTTGAAAAAGGATGCTTCGATGATTTCTAAACCTTTGGGATCTGACTTGTCAATCCTAGTAAACCAAGTGTCGAAGAAAAAACGGCATTTTTCAAAGAAAAATAAGCCAAAACCACAAGCAAGCTCTGACAACTGCAATAACTGTGGAAGAATTCATCAAGACAATCAATGTCCAGCCGCTAAATCTAAATGCAGCTTTTGCTCCATCAACGGACATTGGGTCCAGTTTTGCAGGAAGAAACTGAACGATGAAAGCAAAACCAACGGTGAATCATCCAAAGACAACTCCAAATTTACTCCTACTGGAAGAAGTTACTCCAAATCGAAAGTATCCAGTATCCGGATCAACGTAATTAAAACTCATTCGAAGCGCAAATACGTTAAAATTGTTGTCAACGGCAGAACGCTTATTCTACAAGTCGACTCCGGTGCCGATGTATCAGTGATTTCAGAAGAAGTCTGCAAGAAAATGAATTTCAAAATTCGTCCTACAACATTGGAACCCGACAACGCTTCTGGCCAACCACTCGATATGATCGGAGAAGTCGATTGCACTATCGAATTTTTGGACAAAACGAAACGCTCTACAATTTTTGTCTCACGCAACGAAGACCTCAACGTATTTGGAAACGATCTTCTCGAGCTGTTCGACCTGTGGGACAAGCCTTTCAGCGATTTCTGCTTGAATGAAAGAGTTTTTCACATCAAAAAACATGATGACTATACTCAAATTTTGCAATCAAAGTACTCATCTTGTTTTGAAAAATCTCTCGGCAGATGCAAGAATTTCAAGGCACACTTAACCTTGAAAGGAAACAACTACCCACCATTCATCAAGTATCGCCCTCCACCATTCGCTTTCCAATCGCTGATTGAAGAAGAACTAAAACGTCTTCAAAATTTAGGCGTAATTACACCAATCACAACATCCAATTGTGCAGCACCCATCGTGTCAAAATTGAAACAAACTGGTGAAATACGCATTTGTGGAGATTTTTCAACTGGTCTCAACGAAGCACTCGAAGACCATCATTATCCGCTACCTTTGCCGGAAGACATCTTCGCGAAACTCAACGGCTCATCGCTTTTCAGTCACATCGACTTATCTGACGCTTTCCTTCAGATCGAAATGGACGAAGAATCAAGCAAACTTCTCGTCATCAACACTCATGTCGGACTTTTTAAATACAATCGTCTCAGCTTCGGAATAAAACCTGCACCAACTTTATTCCAAGAAGTCATGGATAAGCTCATCGCTCCACTGAAAAATGTCATCTGCTTCATGGACGATATTTTTGTATATGCAAAAACACAAAAAGAGCATGACGACGCATTGTTTGCTTTGATGAATCGAATTCAAGAATTTGATTTTCGCTTAAAACTCGAAAAATGCAAATTTGCATTCACCGAAATCAAATATTTGGGCTCAATTGTCAACAAAAGCGGAGTAAAACCTGATTCAAGCCGAATTGAAGCCATCAAAGAAATGACTGAGCCAACCAATTTGACTGAACTCCGATCATTTTTGGGTACTGTTAACTATTACAGTAAATTCATCAAAAACGTTCACAACTTACGAGCACCGTTAGAAGAATTACTTCGAAAAGACATCGAATGGTTTTGGTCCAAAACCCAACAGCATTCCTTCAATCAACTGAAGAAATCACTATCTTCTAACATGTTGTTAACGCATTACAACCCACAATTGGAAATCATCGTTTCAGCTGATGCATCCAACAAAGGAATTGGAGCTTCAATCCAACATGTGATGAGCGATTTTACAATCAGGCCGATTGCATTTGCAGCTCGCACACTTCAACCAGCCGAACAAAAGTACAGTCAAATCGAAAAAGAAGGTCTAGCATTGATTTTCGCAGTGAAGAAATTTCACAAATACATTTTTGGACGTCGTTTTACTTTGGAAACCGATCACAAGCCACTGCTTGCAATTTTCGGCAACAAAAAGGGAATCCCAATTCACACAGCCAATAGACTCATCCGTTGGGCCGTCATTTTGTTGGGATACAATTTCCAAATCAAATACATCAACACCGAGTCTTTTGCTTATGTCGACGTGTTATCTCGGTTGATCGTTCAAAATACCAATCTCTCAGATGAAGAATATGTCATTGCTTCATTGAAACTTGAGAAAAAAATTCTTCAAGTCATCACGACAAATCTTCAAGCGTCACCAATAACGTACGAGCAATTGGTAAAAGCTTACTCCAATGACCCGTCAATGCAACAACTTATTGAGCAAATTTCTTCACACTGGAAAAATTTTACCGATTCCTGGGATGCTGAATTTCGTCTATTCTACAATCGTCGTGAATTTTTGTCAGTCTCGAATCAAATTGTACTTTTCGGAGACCGTGTCGTCATACCAAACGCTCTCCGTGAACGAATGATTAAACAACTTCATAAGAGTCATTCAGGCATCGTGAGAATGAAAAATCTCGCTCGATCGTATGTTTACTGGCCAAACATTGACAATCAAATCGAACAATTCGTCAAATGCTGTTCCAGTTGTGCATCAGCAGCTAAATCGCCCACGAAAACAACACTAAGTTCTTGGCCGTTACCATCGAAACCATGGGAAAGGATCCACATCGACTATGCAGGCCCAATTAAAAGTAATTTTTACCTGCTGATAATCGATGCCTATTCGAAATGGCCTGAAATCGTTAAAACATCAAGAGCATCAGCGGCAGCAACACTGAAAATTTTATCATCAACGTTCGCTCGCTTCGTTTTGCCTGAAATTGTAACATCCGACAACGGAACACATTTCACCGCTGAGTCAGTCCAAGCTTTCTTCAACTCAGCAGGAATCCAACATTTTAGGACAAGCCCCTATTCACCAATGTCTAATGGACAAGTTGAACGTTCCGTTGACACTTTGAAACGTTCATTGAAAAAACTATCAAACGAAGGCAACATCGACGAAAATCTCGATAATTTCTTGAACAATTATCGAACAACTCCAAACGAAAATTGTCCATCAAAATTATCGCCTTCTGAGATAATTTTCAGTCGAAAAATAAGAACCGTTTTCGATCTACTGAGACCACAGCCCAGAAAATCTTTTGACCGTAACACCAAAATGGAACATGATTACAACTTGAAACATGGTGCAATTCAACGTAACTACAATATCAACGATGCTGTTTGGGTCAAAATACACAAAAACAATTCTTGGTCGTGGAAAGAGGGGAAAATAGTAGAGAAAATCGGAATGGTCAACTATCGTGTTGAAACTGAAAACAGAACAATTCGAGCTCACACCAACCAATTGAGAAAAAGATATTAAAAATTTAAAAGGGGAGGTGTTGAATATCAAGTAGTCTTATGTTCTAATCAACATATCCTTGTTTTAAATGTAATGCTTAAAAATAAATAAATCAGTTAGTTTAGTTGTCATCGTACTTTACTACAGACGTCTTTTCTAATACACAACAGTGTGTATGGATTGGAAAATTTTAATATTGTGTACTCATACTTATGTACTTGATTAAACAATGATGCGGAATAACAACAAAGTGGGAACGGGCCAAGTAAAATGTATCTCGAATCCCGTGGAGTTAACAATGAGGCATCTTTCTTCTGTTGTTGTCACTGTTACACTAATACCATTATTGTTTTTGTTTTTGGGTGATGGTGCCGCTGCTGCCATTGCTTCTGCTGTTATCGTTTTCGTGGTGCCTTTTAATGTAACACTCACTCTTTTCGTCATTAACCATGGTAATGCCGCCACACTGGCATACACACACACACACACTTACACCCAATTCCTCTTTGCCCTTGCATATCTACCTATCGTTCGCTCGCTTATTAGTTCCGCGTGCGCGATACTCAATTCAATAAATTATGCCGATAGAATGAGCTTATCATAGTCACATGTTCCAGTGAATATTTTCTAATTATATTTATGAACTTGTGTATCTCACCACTATGTGGTATGTTCTGTCATATCTGCATTCACACTTACACTTGAGCCGTGTTTTTGGTTCTTTACCGCCCCCACCTCTTACATCTCAATCCATTTCTCTCTCACACACACACACACATACGTCGTTTTCTGTTTACAATTTTCGTTCCGCTTTTCTGCACATCCATTTTCCCCACTCATCGACAACCGAGAAACTTTTTTGCCACTCAAAATTCTGTGCAAAAGCCACGAAATGCAATAAGGAATCAAAGTTGGAAAACAAAGCAAGAAGTAAACGAATAAATGCGAATGTATGAAGATTGATGTTCTTCAACGCACTGAGAATGCTAATTTATTGGCTTTGGAAATGCTTTTGCTGCCGTTGCTGCCGTTGCTGCTTCCGATGCTACTACTGCTACTATTACGTTTGCCGAACATATTCGAAAACGCATCTTAAACGCACACTCGAAATGTGTTTTTAATCCTATTGAAGTGTTGAGTGCAGTTCAATATCGTTAAGAAGTTGTTAGTGCGAACATGGTTCTCAAGTGTCAGAGAAGCAATTTCTTCTCCTCTTAATTTCTGGTATAGAAAATTAGCACCATTTCTTGAAGTGCACAACAACAACAACAAAAAACTGTGGAGGAATGCACAGGAAAAACATGTATACAAAACTAAACATTCATTACATCAAATGTATGTTTTGATTGACTTTAATTCGCGTATGGTTTTGTATATTTATGTGGAATTCATAGTCATCGGAAAGCGAGTGCTTGATGCTTGGTACGTGACTGTAGGGTATTTCAAAAATTATTACTGCTACAAAGAGCTTTTTATGCCAACTAAATCACGGCACATTTATTACCACCATTCCAACTCCCGTACGCTCACACACATACACAGCATGCAACCAAATCACAACATTGAAAACAAAATTGGTTTGGCATATGTAAAAAATCCATACAGAATAGGGGAAACAAAAAACCAAACTATAAATGAAGGGCAAAGAGCACCAATTTTGATTTTCTTTCATCAATATCTGATATACAGAAAGAGATTAGAGCTACATTGAAACGTGGGAATATAGTTGATTGAATTCATTTTACAAAGCATTAGTGTAACATGATCCGTGACATGACTGCTATTAAACTATGTTTTGTACTCCCACGTACACATCAACTATCCATTAGTATTTCAATTTTTATTAGTGAGATTCTCTGAATGGCGTCACAGTTAAACTTGAACAGTGTGTTTGTGTAATAGAAAATGTGAATTTCATATCCCAGTTTAAGTTCTTAATTATTCATATTTGTTCAAAACATGGAGAGATAAAGAGAGAGGGACCAATTTAATAAATGTCATTTATCCTTCTAAATACAATGACTTTAGCAGCACAGAAACATAGATCCTCTGGCTGAGCACTATTTTCCCATGGAAAATGTTTACTTGAAACGTAAAACAAAAACCCATGTTATATTGTTCTTGACCCGACTCGACTCCGTTTTGTTGTCGTTGTTCTTCTTCTTGCCCTTTCCTTCTCTATCTGTCTTCCACTTTTTCTTTTTATCGTTTTCTCTCTCTCTCTCTCTCTCTCTCTCTATCATTTATTCTGTTGTCATTTTAAAAAAAGTTATTTGTTCTGTTTTATTTTTTTTCCACTGTGAAAAAAAGTGATGTTTACTTTAGTGCAAATTACACTATTTATGTCCACTTGAATTGTACACCCGCCGTTTTCATACAATTCCTCTTCAGTTGCAAAGCATTAACTTTTCCCGCTACATCGACGACAACTTGGTGAATGCCATTGAATGGTTGCTGAACAAATAACAAACCGCCGGTCTGCCTTTTAATAAGCGCCATTTAAGTCTTATGGTCGTTGTTTGTTTTTTATTTTTATTTCTGCTGCTTTGCTCTTCATTGTAAAATATTAAATGAATGGGAGACACATTATGGCTTCGACAAACCAATCGATACTCCAACTATACTATTGTAAATGCTTTTTCAGAAAAAGAGAAGAAGAAGAGAGTGTTGAACATGTCAAAATTGAATGTCATCTATTATTTCAGTTTGTTGCACTCCAAATGGTGACAAGCCAATCGAATTTTCTCACACATTTTCAAGCATTTTCACATTCGTGCACTACCTGTTTTTGCTCACTACCTTGGATTGAGCTTGTGTTCGCAACTTGTGCGTGACAAACAGAAAAATTTCACAACACAGTGCACAACATTACCGAAAGAGTCCGAAATACACGCAACCACTTCCAAACTAATAATGGATGAAATTGGTGAATGAAAAACGTTGTTCAACACAATGAGTGAACTCGAATAAAAAATTTTAGCCAATGAAATATAATTATAATCCGACTGAATATTCAATGCACCACAATATTCGATGCAATCGACCAAATAAGCTGCGCATAGAGGGAAAAAAAACCACACACACATACACACCGCGGTGAATTCATGCAAGTGAGGTTTTGCAAACGAAAGTATCACACTGGTTTGATTATAGTTATGCAGAGTAAAGAGCTCATACACATCAACCATTAACATGAACAGCGCGTTCGAATTTCCGAATGTGGTTTCAAATCTATTGTTTTCCTTTTTCCTAGTCCAATTTGATTTCGATTGCGTGTGATCAGGCGTGCATACAAAAAAAAACTACGTTGATCCAAAAGATAAAACTATAGATTAAATATATTCTGAACAATTCAGGACAGTCGATCTTTATGTTTTATTCAATTCGCTTCGTGCAGTTAAATTCATATATTTTTTGTTGTTGTTTTTGTCCCACATCTCCATGGCATTGTATTGTTTTGCCCACATATGCTGCTCCAATGGATTTATTAGTCTACGGTGAATAGAAAGGGATCCAGATATTATTTTTTTCAAGTTCGTTGTTGTTGTTGCGATTTTATTTCGTAAATTCATTTTATGTGCGCTCCCACCAAGTCCATTCATATTGAATTTTTCAATCAGTGTGACACTCGTTTATTAGCTAATAGTGGGTACAACTTAGAGGGAATTTATGAACAATCGTTTATCTGGCGGATAGGATAGCAGTGCAGTATATACAATGGAATAGCGCTAGAAATGGTACGGCGGCAATGGCAGCAACAGCAACAACAACAACAAAAATCATGAATAAATGAATAAGCATATATAAAGCTTTTATTTACATTCATTAAAAAATCTATCGACTCGCAATGCCATGCATTGTCAGTTTGCATATATTTTATGTGATATGAAAGTGGAAGCGATCATGTGAGCGCATGGACGCGAACGAACTCACTAGAGCCGCGGGCCATAAGCAAACTTTCAACGGTGACTGGAATATGAAACACACATCAAGAGTTTTGCTATTCATGGTTCATGTTTTGTGAACGACATCCAGGCGAATCGCCAAAGGAGACGGGAATTGAAACGATTGACTATTTATTTCGTTCTGTATTTTCATTGCAACATGATGTTTCAATTCACGTGGGATCGAATGTTCCGTGCATATGTATATATACATTATCCTAATGAGTATTTGTGACATTAATATGACAACGCGACACATTGGTTGATGACATGAATTGGTTCCAGTTCAAATAGCATGCATATTTGAAACAGGTGTTTGTGTTTTAATTTGCATTTTTCTCACTTTCACACTCTCATACGGTTTTGGTTACGTTTGTTCTCAAGTTGAGTGCGCTCCCTGTTACGTTCAAATTGAATTTCATCTGGCTGGCAGACGAACTGAAAATCTGGTCAAGTTAAAAGGGAATTTAGGTGAAATCGTAATGTCGCACCGACATTACTACCATCAAAACCATTTTTTTTTCTGTCGGATAAATCACATTCACTCTGCACTATGGACAGTTATATTAACAAAAGGGTGACAAAAAAATGCGTCACCCAATTCATAAAATAATAAACACAACTTAATGGATATATTTACAACAAGCCCAATTGCGCCCACTTTACCGTTCATTCCTCCGATTATTCGGTATAGACGCTTTTGATGTTGGGTTCATTATGTCATATCCTTCCGTTCGGGTGTGATTGTGCGAGGACATGAAAGGAAAGTGGATATCTATTTGAAGTTCAAAGAAAATGCTTTCAGATAAGAAGGGTGCAAAAGTCACGTTCGAAAAATTAAGTGCTTTCCACCATGAACTCAAATACGAGTAGGTGACAGAATTCTTTGCGTAAATTGCAAACAATTCCAATGAACGAACGAAGCAATAGTAGCGACAGTAGCGACGCACACACACACACACAAACGAGTGGCACTCGCTCAACTTTGAAAAACACGAGGCGAAATAATTTTTCGAGCAAAATATTAGATAACACGTGCTAAAAAATAGATTTAATACGAAACTGACAAATGCAATCACTTCGGCGACATAATTTCGTAGATAAACACTTTGCATAGTGTTTGTTTGCACAACATTCTTCGAACAATTGTCGAAGTCAAAAATTCAAGTTTCACCAGAGGAGACGAGGATAAAAAAGTGAACAGCAAAAATATTGTTTTTCAATTTCCAAGTGCCTTTCGTCTTTGCACACGGTATGACCAACTATTGGTATTCGTGACCAAACAATATGTATGTGTATATACATTATACACAGCGTAAAGATCTGAAAAACAAAATAGCAAACAATTGAAACACTTTTTTTTCCGTCTCGTTTCGAAGAAATAAGCTTCTATGAATTTTTCTGCCATGCTATCAATTGTTTCAATTTTTTGCTTTGCTTATGAATTGAAGTATGGCTCTGTTCCTGTTGTTGCCTTTTGGATTTCTCTTCGTTTTTTTTTCTTCATTCGGCTCTCGTCAAAAGAACTCTCTCTCTCTCTCCCTCTCTCTCTCTCTCTCTCTCTCTCTCTCTCTCCCTATTCACTTTTTCAGAGAGCCCGTTTGTTTCTTGCGTAAATATCACAGAAGCAGTATATATATTTGTATATATAAGTGGAAATTTCGAAGCGCACATTTCCATTTGCACTCAATTTAAATATTTAAATTGTTTTATATTTTCTTTCCGTTTACTGATGATGCGATTTTTATGTGTTGCCCCGGCTAAAAAAGAACGGGGATAAATTTTCAATTTAAGCACATTTCATGCATATAAAAAGTCAACAACAATAACCAAATAAAAGTTTACGAAGGATATTACAAAACAAACGCAATGAACGCATAAATAAACGACATTTCAGGACAAAAAATTTCACCGTTTCGTTCGTTGTTATGATTTAATTTGGTGCCATGTAGCCAGGCAAGAGTGTGAAAGATAGCAAAAAAGAGGAGTGAAAGACGGAGAGAGATTGCTATGGAGCAAATAGAAACGCACGTATACTATACAGACTTATACATTCGCGTTTGAACGATGAACAGTTATGAGCAGTTAGTAGGCAGTGTCACTCGTTGTACACAATGAAAAAAGAAGTTTTGTGTGAAATGAATGACGGAAACAACGAGGCCATAATAAAGGAACGGCGAAATGCCCCAAACGTCCTAATGGAAGGGATGAACATTCAGGCTGTAACGACACACCGATACACAATTCAACATGAATGAAAGAGACAGCAAAGCAAGCGCAACGCGAAATGAAATATATACAAATGATCAACAAATGAAAATTTCGAATACCTTTATTCGAGCCCATTCACTTGCTTGACGCTCGTACGCTCGCTCACTTACTCGTCCATTCGCTCGCCGGTCCAACTCTAAAACATGTATCCAAAATGAAAACCATTTTTAATCAATTAAGCGATTAAACCCCACTTTTAAATGTACATACATATTTATATAAACTCTAGGGGCGATAAACTAGGCACTCTCGAAAGAATCCAGCAGAGACGCACATTGACCTGCTTCGCAAAAAGTAGCGCAGAATACAGAAGAGAAAAAAAAAAACTAAATCATTCTGCTACTTTGCGTTTATTCTTGTTCACTAACCCCCATCCGCTCCACTCTTTTCTTCGGTTCATGCAAATAACATTTCGGCAAGTACAAACGCAAACGCAAACGCAAATGTCATTTCACACTGCCACACCAGTCATAGCCATAAAAGAGCGACAAAGAAATAAAGAAAAATAAAATAAAAAAGATTATACGAGAAATGAATTGCAAAAGCGAAAGATGGCTTACTTTATTCTTATTTATATCAAGTATTGCGCGCGCGGCGTTCCACTAGATGGTGAAATACAATGCATTTTAAGGCTGTAATTCTTTTGGATATATTTTCCAATGTTGAGCCACAACACTCGATTCATTCGGCACGCAAACACCGTTTCCAACCAAGGACGATGACGATGATGATGATGATGATGACGACGACGACAAGGACAACGACAATCCGGCACTGCGTGTGCCTCTCGCGCGCTGTTGACTTGATGCTGGCATATTTCCCGCGATGATTTGCCGTAATGACTATATTGTATATTTTATTTTTATATTTTAATAACCGAAATTAAGATAAACTATATTAAATTCAAGATGAGTACAAAATAATGATAATAATAAAATTACTTTACGACCATCATATTTGAGTTGTTCGCATGCCACATTGACACAGCTACGCAACTTTTCTCCCCAACAAACAATACGCATTCATCCTTATCATTTCAGGCTCCACTTTATTTATATATATATATATTTCATTCTTCTATTTCTTTTCTCGTTGATTTTTTGTTTGCTTATTTGTTTTTATTTTTGTTGAAAAGTTTACAGCACCCATATTTTGCGCCTTACATTAACGGTCGTGCTCTTCTTCATTAATAGATTGCGACCAAGAACAATGTGCGCTATGTGTCGCTTACAAAATGTACGATTCAAATACCATTACTTTACAAGTGATTGTTGTTTCGTACAAAACATTCCTATTTTTTTGTTGCCTAAAATATGGCCATTTGTTTGTGATTTCTCGGATAATTCTGTGTCTCAATAGCTGAGTTTTAGCCGATGGGCTGGACACAAGTGCAAGGGGCGATGGGAATATGATTATTTCCAATACAGAAGAACATCATGTGTTTATCGAAAGTATAGCTCTTTTGTCGATGAACGCATCAAAGGCATAACTTGGATGAATAATTCCAACGACTGACCGTCGGATACTAACAGAACCGGTCAAAATCAAAGTTGGTAAAATTGCTCATTTTACCAACAAAAACAGTAGGCGTCCCACTTATACGCTCCCACACTCTCATCGTTGCCCATCAAAATATTTGACGAAACGAAATAATCTCAAATATTTCTCAAAATCAAACATAAATACTAGCCAAAATCAATATTTGCTCACTTGATCAAACTCTCTCCATCTCGATTGAATTTTAAAATCAATTTACATAGCATTTTGGAAAATTGGATACCAACATAATGACTAACCATACATTTTTTTTTTTTTGCTTTCTTTCTCTCTTTCATTTTTGCAGCTAAGTGACGATTTGGGTTACGTCCTGTATTCAGCGCTCGGTTCTTTCTACATTCCTAGTTGTATTATGGTTTTTGTATATATTCGAATTTATTTTGCGGCGAAGGCGCGTGCACGGAGGGGTATCAAGAAAAAACCACTAAAATCAACACAAGAACAGGTAATTTAATATCCACTATATTCCGATCTGGCGGTGTGTTTCGTTGCCGTTTTCATTCAAGCAATTGCACAAAAAAATGAAATAAAAATAAAATGAATTCTGCTTCGGCTCGTTTCAATTCGTATCACACACACACACAATTTTATTTCCTTTTTTTATATACAGATTTTTTTTGCCATAGAATCTCTTTAATGTATCTTAAACTGTATCGATTTGCCATTTATAAGCGATTTAATCAATTGATACGACATAAAATGTACTGAATTTCCAATTAATTGACTTCCAATATCGAGTTACGCTTTGGCTTTATTTCGAACTCATTCGGTTTCCCATCGCAATTAAGTCATGTGCTTCGCACAACGACTGAATTAATTTATCATATTGGCCTAATTTCTGTCTCGTTCTCGCTCGTTTTTTTTTGCGTTGTTGTTGTTTCATTGTTATTCCGTTCCGTAACCATTGGACCACATAAAAAACGAGAATAAAAGCGAAAATATCTGAAATTAAATACGAGAAATGGACACAATGAGCAAACGAGCCGAATTTTATTCGCATGCTCATTATTTTACCCCAAATACACAGTATATCACTCGATGATAATACTTTCGAGACAGAAGACAAAAAAGAGACACGCATTTATATCGTCATTAATGCAAACAGTGCATTTCGAGCGGTTTTGCAAACATTTGCATACTTTGACTCGCATGATTCGGTGCTTGTTGATTTTTCTTCTTCTTCGTTATCGTACTTTGTTGTCCTCATTACGAGTTTTATGATATTTTCTTGATATGTCTTGATATGTTTGATTGTGACCACACAATCATTTTCATTAGACTCGTCCTCGATTGGTTGTTGTAATTTCGATTTGTGTTTGCATCCGTTTCACAAAATCTTCCCATATGATTTCAATTCTCGATTGGATGAGTGTTTCGCAGTGCGAAAGCACTTCGTCTTCGAAGTCACATACTCACACAGACACAACCAGTTCAAAGATGGATGAGAAGCGATGATAGCAATGAAATGAAAGAAGAAGAAAACAAAATGAAGGAAAAAGGAGGGACGGAGAGTAAGTGAGTGAGAACAGACATAATTTTCAATAAAGAAATGAAATTTCCCTCGAATGACACAACAGCATGCTGCACGATAAAAGAGAAAACGTATGAAAGCAGATAAAATGTGCAGAAAATTCGCAAGTGAGAAACTGTCTGGAAATATATTGAGATCGGTCCGCTCAAAACATGAAAGATAATCAATAAATTTTATTATCATTATTATTAAATCTACATGCGAAACGCTATTCGCCAGTTTCCATTGATATTTGTCGAAGTTTGAGCTGCCTGTTAGCCTATTTGCGAATGTCGGTTTTGGTTTCATTCTTCTTCTCTTCCTCTTTTGCCTGTGTCATTTCTCTCGCTCGTTCGCCCTACGTTGCCGTCACGAATTCATTCCATTTTTGATATTGAAGTGAAGTTGTTGTTGCTTTGCTGTGTGCCCCTTTCATGCGTACCGCAACGTGAATTTCGTACGTGGAGATGTGAGGCACTATACCAACAGAGTGAGAGTGTGAGAGAATAAGGCGCAAAGAATGGTGTATATGTGTATGCCATCGAGACCCACAGACTCGTTGAACCATATCATCGCTTTGTGCGATTCATTTGGGTGGACAGGGCTAAGGAAGCAACAAGCGTGTACATTCGCAAGCACCAATTTTTACATACAACATTCTATTATTGTTCATATTTTCGACGCTGCTTTTCAGAAGAATTTCAATTTAATAATTTTTGCATGGAATTTGCTGCTGTTGATGCTGCTGCCGCTGACTCTGTTCGACGATTATAGCGCAAAAATATAAACTCAATATCGATGAATGTGCAGCGCGCATGAGAGCCAAAGAATGGGAGCTTTGGCTTGGTTGTTTCGTCGCATCTATATGCGTGTCTCATTGTTTTTCGTACTGCTGCTGCAGCTCAATAGCTCAGCGGTCTTGCTTTTACGTGTGTATTCGGTTAATAGAAGTGTATTTGATCTCCATTACTCGAATTCGATGAGATACTCATATTTTATGGTATGGAAATAATAACTATTATGTTTGCGCGCTTATTCGATACGAGTGTAAAAAAGGTACATCAAATGAATCAGGCCAAGCGAGAACGCGAATGCGAACGGATAAAGTGAACGGGCTTCAAGCACTCAGG
This sequence comes from Sitodiplosis mosellana, assembly GCF_009176505.1. Taxonomy (NCBI): domain Eukaryota; kingdom Metazoa; phylum Arthropoda; class Insecta; order Diptera; family Cecidomyiidae; genus Sitodiplosis; species Sitodiplosis mosellana. The sequence goes on along the minus strand of NW_022601467.1, from coordinate 13,242,455 downwards.
GATGCAAACGCATACCCATTGACACACGCACACATAATAACATATATACATTGCAATTGAAAGTGCTCTCGCATACGTTATGAATGAACATGAGCAAAGTACTATGTAAATCAGCTTTTCTATAACATTGAACCCTGTTTAGTAAATTAATTATTTTATTCAAAAAATAGATTGTTCGATAAATGTTTAAGAGCGTTCGATGAAAATCCATAATTTTCGATCACATACCCGCAATGAGGCAGAGAGAAGGGAAGGCGGTCGAGGAGAGAGAGAGAGAGAGAGAGAGAGCGCTCAATTTCAAATTGCAAATTTCAATGCAGTGCAGGCAAAATAGTGTTGGCCGTCGAACACTTTCGAACGCTTGTTCGTTCGTTCGACATGGTTTTAAAAAAAGGTTTTAAAAAAAGGAGAGAGAGAGAGAGAGAGAGAGAGAGAGAGAGAGAGAGAGAGAGATGAATAGCAAGCACAAAAATAGTATTGTGATGTCATCGGTGTCTCTTGCTGTGCGAAACACACAAGTATGTTTGTCAGTACCATACACACTAGTCACTATTCATTTTAAAAGGTTGAACTTCATGCGATTTTATTGGGGTAGAGCGTAGTTCATGCGGGCGCTGAAATGATTAAAGAGAAATCGCAATGAATCAAAAACATGAATAAACTAAATGAAAATAGCGACAAAGTCCAAATAAATGAGTCCAAACGAACTCAGCAGCAGCACCAGCAGCACCAGCAGCACCAGCAGCAAGAATGGAGTCAGAGAGGAAATATCGAAACGATGGAATGGAGAGAGAAAACGGCTGGCTACAGGGTGCGGGACCAAACGCATGAAATTGTTAAATACGAGAAATGTTCATTGTAGAAAATATTTATATGAAGTGCGTTGAGCATTCGGGTGGAATCCATCCATGCTATTTTATTATGCAGCACTGTTTGCGTTTTTATGTGAAGCAAACGACGAGTCTGTGTTAATTTATGATTTACAAACCCCAACAAAACAAAGTATTACATTGAAGACGAACGCATTTGTAGGGCACGCAGTTGGAAATGCCATGCAATGGCCATAGAAAAAGTTAAATTCTGTGGAATTTACTGCAAGATAAATTATATTGAGATAGGAGAAAGTGTTTTTTTTCTCTCTCTCTCTCTCTGTCTCGCTCCATATCTCTGCTTACCCCGCTGTCTCATCTTACCACTGTCTACATAGTCTTCTATCTCTGTATGTGTGAGTGGGTGCGCGGGAGCTTTTGCATTGAGAAAGTAGTCTGTGTGTTCGTTTATTTGTTTTCGCACCAATGGTAACACATTATTTAATCAGAAGCCTCGATATGTTATGTGCGATTGTTGTTGCAGTACGAGCGATTTGCGTGACGCCAGAATTGGTGTCATTTCTGACGGAACGTATTTATGGCATGCTTTAGAATGTGTCGCAATGGATCTTCTGCGTGTTTTGTGCTTTGCCGAATATGAATGGAAAGCGATACGAAACGAAATGGTTCACCGTTATGCATGCTTTGTTGAACGATTGATTCCATTTTGATTGCTACTACATCTTTCAATTTCGTTTTTTTTCTCTTCTTTTTGTGTCTCTTCCTTCTTCTCCCTAAACAGGTTACTAGCTTCACAACAAAAACAAACCCAATGCCATGTTTGCCAAGTACATCACAAGATAACAATCATCATCAACAACAAATAGCTACAATCGAAACGCGCACCGAAGCGATACCAATTCCAATAGTAACGTGTGATTTTGCTTCTGATGTTTCGACGAGCGAAGCGGCCGAAATGGAATCAAACCAAAATTACGAAAAAGATACGCTTAAGGTATGTTCAATAGCAGCATCAACAAATTTACAGATCTCATCGTCGGCGGGTGGTGATGGTGGAACGTCAACGATCGGAACCGCATTGAATGCATTAAAAGCGAATACGAATGGTAGCTCGTCACCTTCGAACGAGCTCAAAGTATCGCCAACATTTAACCGGTGTCGAGCGCTGTCTGTGGGCATCGATAATGATATGGTCAGCGAATTCGATCCATCTAGTTCTGATTCGGGTGTAATAAGCCGATGTGCAGTAGTCAAACCGTTAAAATTTCGATTGTGTCAACCGATATTCGGGAAGCGAAATCACCATAAAAGCAACACCGAAAGCGCCAAAGTGCAGCACAACAAGCATAATATGGTCGAATCAACGGAACTCGAACCGGCCATACCAAAAGTGCAGAAGCAACGCGATCCCGAAAAGGAGAAGCGACGAATAGCACGGAAAAAAGAGAAACGAGCCACACTTATACTCGGCCTAATCATGGGCAGTTTCATCGCATGTTGGCTACCGTTCTTTGCAATGTATATATTAACACCGATGTGCACGCAATGTGATATACCTGGATCAGCGTTTGACATCGCATTTTGGCTGGGCTACATGAATTCAGCCCTGAATCCGGCAATCTATACGATATTCAATAAGGATTTCCGGCGCGCCTTTCGTCGTATATTGTTTAAGTGATGTTTGGCTTATGTGTGCTGCTACCGGTGCGTTTACAGGAGCATTGAAAAGGCTACTGAACGCTCAATGGGTGGCGGTGCACCGCTCGGCTATCATGGTTATCTCCGACGTTAGTTATTACATACCGATATACCAATTGAACAAACAAACAAGCAAACAAACAACAACAAACACAAAATAAAACATTTATTTTGGTTTTGATTTTGTGTTTACTAATAAAATAAAGAGAAAAAATAGCATAAAACTGAAACAAAGAAGACTATTTCAAATCGAGTTTCACATCACATACACAACATAACATAACATAGCATAACATAACCTAACATACACATCCAAGAGTTTGAAAACTAACGAAAAGTAAACACAACGCACTGTTTCAAGCGAAAAATTGCGTGAATGCATTGATCGCGCCCCAAAAATATGCCAGTATCATACAATCATATACCGCAAGTGTTCTACATATGTTATGTTACTACCAAACAATATTTGCGCAACGGAACAAAAACAATATGGAAAAACAAACCATACAAAACTCAAAGTGAAACCATAAAAAAAGCCACGACAACAACAAATCATTTAACCAGTATCCATTCATAGCTTGGAAAAGTTGTTCATATTTTAAACGATTTCATGTTTTTCTATTCTACGAAAATCTATTAACAAAACATATATAGTATATCAATGAAGCTAATAAAAATAAAGAAAAATACCAACAAAGAAAGAAAAAAAAATCGATTGAAAAACCAATTTCGTCTAAGAACCATTGCTAAAAACAACCAAGAAGAAATAACTTACAACCGAGCGAAAGGAAATCAATGAAAAGGAACTTTTAATCGAAACACTTTTATCAAAATTTCAATATTTTTTAGGAAATTTTTTTTATAAAATTCTGCATATAAAAAAAAATACTTGAAGAAATACATCTAGATATTAATTATGACTAATCTTGTAAATATCACACCATTAGATTAAGTAAGAGACTAAGAAATAAGGAGAATAGAAAAAGTACATCTAACAGTAGCTTAAATCGTCTTAAATAGAACAGAATAAACAAAACAAATTTATACTTACATTCAAACAGAGAGAAAGCACAGCACATGTGAAACAAATGTGTTAATGACATTTCAGAAAGTAAAAAAAATGAAAATTCATTGTATATAACGAACTAGTTAAAGAGCGTCAAACATATAACATTCAACTCGAATTGATTTATTTTTAAACATTAATATCATCAAAGCATCAACAACAACCACACACAGCAGCAGCAACCAAAGTGAATGAACAATTATTTTTCTATAAACCATTTTTATTTTTATTGTTCCATCTTATTTGAGATTCTTCATGTAGCTTCCTAATCTTTAACTGAAATGTTAAAGATTAAACCAAAACGAGAAAATAATTGAACATTAGTGGGTCGAAAATGAAATGTAATGAGAAAAACAAAACATAACAAGAAAAAGAAAAAAAAAACTCTATAAATATATTTAATATAGCCAGTCGATGCACAAAGTCCGTAATAGAAAATAAAGAAAAATCTTTTAAAAATATGAAAAAAGGGACCTACACACACATACACTCACACACATTAAAACGAATTGAATCGAAACCTTTGTATAGACGATGTGAGTTTATTCATTAATAAATACATTCTATGAACATTCTTCAAAGATAAACTAAAATCAAAAATGGCTCTTTCCAGAACAAAGAAACAAATATAGAGAGAAGAAAACTAGCAATCGAGTTGATATTTGAAATTTCCCCCTTTACCTTTCGTTAATTTATCAAATGTTGTTATAATCTATGAGTTCGATGAGGTTCCCTTAATTTTTCGGCATAAGACAGAATTTTCATGACATTCACATGGTGTGTTACAATTGGCTTTGTTCTTATTCACATGCATACATAAGTCCGTACACATCGAGAAAGAACTTAATATACTGAACAAAGTCTTAGATGAACTGAAACCAATGCCGCGTTCAATTACCAGCTTGCGGTAATCATTATTTATTAATATCGTCGTGTTTTTTTTTTGCTTTATTCATTTTGTTGTCCTTTCTGTAAAATAAGCGAGTTCATTGCTTCTTCGAATAGTTGCCGAGGTTTGTGTGCAGATTTCAATTATTGCTTCAAAACTTTCGATATAACATATACAAATGTATAATGTGTGTATAAGTATGGATTTGAAACGGGTGAATGATACTTCCGACCCATTTGCGATGCAAATATCATCATCATCTCCCAGAAATGAACACACATACACACACACTGATTTGTAAAGTTTGTTTTAAACTGCAATCGCATTTTTGTTTACGCTTTTATGGTTGCAGCAATGATAATTAAAGTTCAGTCGTTGTGATTTCACACTCCGATGACGACAACGATGACAAGAACGACGTTGTGCTTCTTTTTTTTTATCTTGTGTGCAATTTTCTGCTCTGTGTGCGATCGCATGAAATTTTTGCCATACGACGAAACTTAATCCACCGAATCGATTTGTTCTATTTCCTACGAAATGGCTGTTTTCTATGGTTTACTCCGTCGGTTGTTTTCATTTACTTTTTTTCTTCTTCAATTTTGAATAGACTATATTGTATGATTTTCAATTGTTAGAGCTTTCTGAAAGAGAAATGTCGCAGAGTCGAATTATTACCCAGTTAATTAGTGAATAGACAGAGACAAACATGGAAATGAAATCGGCAAGATGAAAAATAAACAACACAACTCATATTGAACATTTATCACATGTACTAAGATGTAACTTTGATGAAATTGATTAACACTTAGATTTAAACGAATGAAAACAAACGCAAATTGCAAAACAAATTATATTATAAATAAAAAACAAATGAAAATCTATATATATATATATATATAAACAAATAAGGTATTGAAAATACCTAAAAACCACTCTGGTTTAGCTTTTTTCTAGTGAATAAAAAGGGTAATTAAATGTGTCTCCTCGAAGCGCATATGATTAGTTTGTAAATTAAGTATAAATTAGTTAAGGGACAAATGAAAACAAATCGTATGATTGTAATATGAATGATAATATTTGAAATTAGATTGAATCGAAAATTCGAATGAGATTTTTCATGTTGGTTTCTTCGCATAGGGACAAAACAAATTTACTCGTCATTTATTCCATATGTTTAATTTGTCGGAGCAAAGGACGATTTCTTACCAATCGTCTGTGTATTTATATGTACATTGAGTCAAACTTATAGCCAAAACAAGAGAAAAAATAGCAAAAAAAAAATGTTTGAATATTGTTGCCGCAAAAAAGACGGGTTCTTTTGAAGTGAACAGCATTTTGTTTGCAGAGATTTCGATAATTCGAATTGAATCAGCCTCACACTCCATTGTTGATTCAAATCGAATTCTTCGAAGTAATCTCAACCTACGCTCCGAATGTTCGCGTTTTTTTTTTGCCCTGCTCCATCTTCTTAAAGTCAAAATCTCTTTGGAAAGGGTCAAGCAATCGAAATGGCCAAAGTATGAAACAATACGTAAATATTTTGATTAAAAAATTATTTAAACAATGAACATAAAACTCTTTTTCGACAAATAAAATCCGTTTTACTCAAACATCAAGAACAACACAACCAAAAACGACTCGCAACAACAACAACAAAACTTTTTGTAATTCATTATTATTATGTACATTTTTTCTAAATACCGAAAACCCAAATTCTAATGGAAAACAAACAACAAAAACCAAACATATTTTATATGTATGAAACAAATTTGTCTCGATCGTGAATCGGGCAACAACAAATTAATTAAAAATTGAGCGAATCATCTCAGTAAATGGCAAAACAAGAACAAAATGAAAAAAAAAAAATAATACAACTCTTTCTTTCTTCATATTTGTTAATTATGTGGTAGACAAATTTGAACAAGTTCTAAGATGAATATTTACTAAATATGATATATTAATTGTAACGATTTAATGATAATTCAAAGTAATATTTCATAACAATAATTTAGGTAATTTTGAATTTTGATGACGAACAAAAGAAAAACCAACACGAACCAGGTGGAAGATGTGAAAAGTGAAAACAAACACAACAACAACAACAACCAAACAATTGTATGCAAGTTCATTTATGACGATAATTTGAACACTATGACTTAAATATGCCATATGTAATGGAAATATGATGCGTCCCGCAGATCAATCACTTAATCATATTTGATTATTTTTTGGCTTGTTTTTACTTTTTCCTGTCGCCAGGCATTTCAAATTCGTTAATTTCGGTTTTGCTCTTCGTTTTTTCGAAAACAAAAACCAAAAAATGAAACCAAACTTTCAAACTCACGAAATTTAAAAAAAAGAAGATAGTTTCCAATTCAATAGTTCTGTTGTTATGTCCAAGAAGAGAAATAAAAAACAACAGAGCGAACATTTCCTTTTTCTTTGGATGAGCAGAAAGCTCATCCTTTTCTTCATATCCTGTCTATCCACATTAGGGTGTTTTTGACATCAAATAATCAAGAAATGGTAGTTCTGGATTGAAAGAGTGAACAATTCTGAGTCGATTGCATTTATTTTTACTTTAAAACAATCAAAGATGCCACTTCCCGAGATCAAAACAGAAAATCATAGAATTTTGAGGTTATATTTTTATTCACTGAAATAAAGTAATATTTTCGACTCTTCCACTTTCAATCTCACTGCCATTGGTAAATTCACGATGCAGAATTTCATTTTCATGCATTTTTCGTGGAAAAAATCAAGGAAATCGGTGAAATATTACACATTTTCCATCGCATCTTTGACGGCATTTTCGATTGAAGAAATAACACTAATAGAACTATTTTTTTCACCGGAATTCAATCAATGCAGTTAAAACACACGAAAAATTATCTGAATTCATCAAAACATCCGATCGAACAAATCCAGAAAGACCAATTTAGAGCGAACGAAAAATGTAAACAGAAACGAGCTGTCATCATGAAATTCGAGCTTGTTTTGATGTTTGACAAGACCGTAACACAACTGCGCGAATCACTGTGTGCGAATTACTTGTTATTCATTCGGGCAAGTGTATTGGCAATCCGTTATAATGTCAAATGAGTCCAGATTTCGTGATGACAGCTCACTCTTGTTTACATTTTTCGTTTGTTCCAAATTGGTCTTTCTGCACTTGTTCGATCGAATGTGTTGATAAATCCAGATAATTTATCGTGTGTTCTAACTGCATTGATTGAATTCTGGTGAAAAAAATAGTTCTATTATTATTATTTCTTCAATCGAAAATGCCGTCAAAGATGCGATGGAAAATGTGTAATATTTCACCGATTTCCTTGATTTTTTCCACGAAAAATGCATGAGAATGAAATTCTGCATCGTGAATTTACCAATGGCAGTGAGATTCAAAGTAGAAGAGTCGAAAATATTACTTTATTTCAGTGAATAAAAATATAACCTCAAAATTCTATGATTTTCTGTTTTGATCTCGGGAAGTGGCATCTTTGATTATTTTTAAGTAAAAATACATGCAATCGACTCAGAATTGTTCACTCTTTCAATCCAGAACTACCATTTCTTGATTATTTGATGTCAAAAACACCCTAATCCACATCCAAACACATTTCCATCGTCAGGACAAAATTCATGCGTACAACTATAGTTGAACTGAAATTATCGAACGTGCCAAACCAATGAAGAAAAAAAATTGAAAAGAAAGGAAAAGATGAAAACAACCACCACAATGTGACTGCGAAAAAACATTTATTTTCGTACAACTTATGTCGTATTTAGAGGGAAACAAAAGCAGAGGAAGACGAAAACGAGAATCCAATCCAAAAAATGTGGTATCACACAGACATACATCACCCACAGAAAAAAATTAATTAAACATAATACCACGTACACATGTATTTTAATCTTGGACAAAAAAAATAATTGAACATAAAAAAAAATTCAAACACCAATAAATGTTATTCAAATCCATTTTTATGATTAAGGTATCATTGAAATTGCCTAAAGTGCAAAATCAAATCGAAATGACAAGTTATGAGGTATTAACAATAAATAACAAAAAAAAAACAAGAATAAAAACTGAAATGAAAAAAAAAATCAGCAATAAATCTTCGTCTATATAGCTATTTAATGAAAAGTTCAACAGTTGAAAAGTAAACAGCAAACTTGGCTAATACTTTTTGACTTATAACACAAATACTCTGTATGATTGTATATATTTGAACTGTCTGTGCTGAGGTGGAAATATTTTTTTTTTCGACTAAATATTTGATGAAAGAGCTATACGCGCATTGAATAAACGAGGGAAATAGAGAAAGAGAAAGAACACAGAAATGAAAAACAAGAAAGAAGAAGAGCAACCAACCCAATCGTGGATTAAACTCATGAAACTCATTCTCAAACTCATTGACTGTTTTCATTATTCGAGTAAAGCAAAGTAACGATGGGAAAATAGAACGAACCCATACACGACCGAACGAACCCATACGAAACGAAATGAGTCGAAGTGAGTCGAAGTGAGAATCGCAACCAAAATGGTATCAAAAATGTATGTGTAAGTGTATTTTCAGTGCGAATGAACGTAGACAATAGCTGTCAAAGTTCTTTCTTCGTTCTTTTTCTATTATGTTTTTTAAATCGAACCAACTTATCGGAAAAATGTATCGAAAATAAATGTGTGTACGAGATAGCGATAGAGAAAGAGAGAGAGAGAGAGCTGTCTAAAAATCAATACGAAGCGCTAGCCAACACAATTATCAAATCAGCAGCTGCCAATTTGATAACTGTCGGATTAGCACATTAGTAAGTTTCTGGACGTTTGCATGCAGTTTACTATATGAATTGTTAATTTCGAATGATTTACCTATCACTCTTTCGCCCCACTTCACTCATCCGTGCATAATTTATATACCACATAGATATCCATATATCGATTCGAAATTCATGCCATTAGCACACTGAACATTGAAAATTGAGCATTTTACTTTCTGTTTTTTTTTCTCTGTTCAAACGTACCAAAAACAAAGATTCGAAGCAAAAAACAAAAATAAGAGAAATAAACGAATAAATAGAGAGATGAAATTATGCGCATTCAATTTGCACGAAAGTCTTGTAATCGACAATGGTAAAAACTCGATCCAATCGACGATAATGGTGCAACAGCAAAAATCTATACGTTTCAAATATCTATTGATAGTGAATATATGCATGTATCGTAACGCCATTTATGAAAACGGTTTGACATGGAATATTATAATGCTGGTTGAAGGGCAATTTTACTATATAAACTCAACTCCCACTCTCTCTCTCTTTCTCTCGCTCTCCAGATTTTGTTTCTCTCTTCAACTTCTTGTTGTGCGACGCGTTTGGTGCAAATCGTCTTCTAACCTCTGGAGCTGTATATTATTGAATTCTTCCATACATGGAAATATGTTAACGTCGAAAATCCATTTTTTTTGGATAAAGTTTTTCGTCGTGTTTCATATTTCAGATTCAATCTTTTGGATTTGCCACAAATTGTATTTTCCTTCGTTCCTTTCGATTCTTCACTCTTTTTTTCCAACAACGAGCATTGTTAACATACTATCGATGCACAATAGACGAGGGAAAAAAAAAGAATCGACTAAGTGTTTTTTATGTATGCAAACGATTTATTTTTAAGACTATTCCTGTGATCCAGGAACCAGTCTGATTTGCCAGTTCACTGCCCTTTGGTTCAACTGCAGTCATACGCTCGACTGGAATCGAGTTAAAAGCATATACATTGTGATGGCTGTTGATTGGCAAATATTTCCCATTACACCCCCTCCCCCAGTATCTTCCGTGCACTTGTATCTCATGCCAAACACGCCACACTAATGCCATTGTTGTTGTATCAATAATCACCTGCACAATTTCGATACATTTTAATCGATAAATTCTATTTCGATTCATCAATGTTCATTTGAATCAAGCAAACCAATGACGAACATTTCTTTGGTTCAAATGACGTACATTTTTGTGGTTGTTTTGGAAAAGAGATATTGCATTTCGAGACGACCGGTTGAAAAGTGATATGTTAATTCTCATATTTCACAGTATTTAACAATTGCTCAGTTGAGGGAGAGCAAAATTTTCATCTTTTCAGAGAGCCAAAGAGAAGCGGAGCATGAATAAATTAAAAACTATAAGTACAAACATACTTCCATTAGATTCCAAACCACGTAAAGAAAATTGAGCGAAATTAAAACGACCGATGACGTTAATTACTTTTACATCATGTCTGAAGCGATTTGTGACTTGTTTGTTCCAGTATTTTGGTCTACCAAGTAGTCGATTCGTTGTTTGAAGAAGCGGTTTCATTAGATATTTATGAGATTTTTAAAATATTCAAAACGATAATTGAATAGATATAATGCTGTCGAATTGAATTTCGTTACGTTTTGTTTCTTCTTCGCTTTTAACAATCAAAAAAACAAATAGTGTTTGAGGATAATTAGGTTTTCAATCCAGTTTTAAGTGTTTCTAGATCAATACGACGCATTTATTTTTGATTCTACTAATTTGTTTGTCCACTCAGCTCACCGTTCAGTTGGAAACAAAAAAAAAGAGCTATCATGTTTCATCACCTCGGTCTTCCTCTCCATGATGCAGATTTCTCAGTATGTAGCAAATATACGACCAATGGTTTCAATGATTGTAAGAGAGAGAGAGAGAGAGAGAGAGAGAGTACGTACATGGCATTGATCAAGCCAATTCCAGTGTCGGAACACACAAAAACACCGTCGTCATACATGCACACCGAAAAATTACTATGAAGCTGACAAATATCTGTTTGAACTGTAGCTAACTGGCAATGTTATGTACTCTATATATAAATAGCATCTGCAGTAATCTTGAACGGGTGCGGTAAGCCACGAAAGCATACACGCGTGCACAAAAAAAGATTCAATTGAACATGTTCAATTAGACGCATAATCCTCTCAAAAGAACATATAAAATTAAATATTTTATCGAAGCTCTCCCAGTGATGTGTAATAAATGTGTGGGTTCGGGTATGTGTGTATGCAAGCGAGAGATTGTGTGTGCATGAAAAGTGCTTGAACACGAATTAAACCGCGCGTTTGACGCTAAAAAGCGCATTGCAATGATCGCTGAAGAACACTTCCCAAACAAAACTAAATAAATACTATTTCGAATAAATTAGTGGAAATCAAGCGCTCAACAGTGCCTTTTAATTGGGTTGATGTGCGCTTTGAGTGTTTCATTAAACAAGCGACCGCATCCCGTCCGCCTTTGGTTCTGCACTTGTTGTACATTTTCGTTTCTCTCGCTTAATCTCTCGCTCGCTCGTTCATTTGCTGCTTTTTTCACGATTCGTAATTCATTCACATTCGGCATTTGTTTGAACTTTGGCTTTTTTGATACGACAACCAAAGCAACAACAACAACATATTTCTCGAGTACGAACGGTCAATGGACGCGGTGAGTGTGAGTTGTAGTATTAATCACTTCGTACGATGGTGATAAAAATGGGGCGTTATTTAGAAAGAAAAAAACGTGCACTGTTTATATTCGATTTGGTTCTGGCTGCACTCCTTTCAAGTCCCTCCATTGGAAGGCTTCCAAATATAGAAATTATTCTCGTTGTTAACGTTATTTTCTAAAAGTCAGAACTGAAAGTAAATGATTCACGGCAAATTTTTTTCGCTCTCTCTCTCTCTCTCTCTCCCCTCTCTCCCTCTCTTGTGTTCTGTTCGCTCGCAATGCAGACATACATTTATTATCCCATGTTGAAATCAAAACCGCATGGCTATAAATTGACCGTAAGTGCAGCGTGCAACTGTGCTGCTATGCACTCTCTGTACGCAATGATTGTTATCCGATGGTTCGTAAACACAAATAACCATTTGAACTAAACAAAAGTTGAAAAAAAAACAAAAAATAAAACCGAAACAAAATAACCAACAATCAACAACATTCGGGAATTATTTTTTTTCTGTGTCTGTTCCACCCCATAATTTTGCTACAAATGTTTACGTTTGTAACTTGTTTATAATTGTTAAAATGCGCGATACGCCATTCGTATTGTATAAATGTGGAAAAAATGGCCATTGTTGAATTGGGAAAAAAACGAAAATTAATTTCCGACTAATGAGCTGAAACAAAATGCAAATATTCTAAAGTCTATTTTATCAATGGTTTTCGAGCCCGAACCAATGTTCAGAAAGCAATATTTAAATACGAATGAACGTGTAAATTAATTCTCTTTTTTTTGCCAATTCAGATATGCGAAGTTGTTGGGGTTTTTTTTTCTCACACACACACACACACACACACACACTCATAGAGAGAATAAAATGGTTTTCGAGCATTTTTCGAATGACCACATGAGACTCAATTTGCAAGTGTTTTTTTTTCGTCTATTCAAATTTTATTTTCCATTGAACGTTCAGAAGAGAAAAATTTTTTTTGCAAGAATGATACTACGTGGTGTATATACGATGAATACATGGAATATATGAAGAAGAAAACCAAACACTAAATTGTATATTTCTGTTCTTGAAAAAAAAGAACAAATTAAATGAATTAAACCAAAATCATTGTAGAAATGAATGATAGATATACATATATATATATATATATATATATATATATATATAAAACTAGGATGGGAAACAAGAAGTACGCCGAAGACTTTCCAGCGATTAGTAAAATGATAAAAATCGAAAATAATAAAGGAGTAAAATGTTTCAAAAAATGTGTTTCATGGCAGGTGATTTGGAGAAACACAATATGAATAATTAGAATGCATTGGTATTAAAAACTTCAACCGAACTAAATTATAGCAAATTTACGTGAATTTACCATCTCATACGCACACACACTAGCCCAAGATAGGTTAGGTGGTGCCCGTTCTATGTTCTCTGCTCAATTATTACATTCCGATTTCAAACCAAAAACGAAAAAGAACAAAACGAAAGGAAAGTCTGTTTATATTGCTTAATTTAGATATTATTGTACGGAGACACTTGTATGCTTTTGAACCTATAGATTTATTATTTTCATGTTTCGTTGTTTTCTATTTTTTTCTTTGAAATAATGTATATTGTAATTGTGCTATTCACGGTGACAAACGGTTTTCAGCCACATGCATTCGAAACACAAGAGGAAAACACATACATACACACAAAATCACTTCCGATTTTATCTGCTATCAGAGACCTATATATATATATATTTATGAATATAGTTTGAGTACGTTTGTTTGTAGTTATACATTACGAGAAAAGAAAAGAAGGATAGTGAAATTTTAATTGATTAAATAAATTAAACAAAGAAACAAACAGAAAAATAACAAAAAATATATTGTAATACAATAATTGGAAAATGGAAAAAGTAACACTTTTCATACTAAGCAACTTGCATAATCTTCAAATTTTAACAGGGGAAAAATTATATAGAGAAAAAAAAATGAAAAAAAAAACAACAACAACAACAACACTATAAATAAATTTAAAAATTAAAAATAAAATGAATTCTACATGAAAGTCTAAACAAATGAAAAATGTCCACTTTTTTTTCTCCCTCACTTTCGTTCCTATTTTCCTTTACTTTTCATATTTTTCTGGAATTTTCAGCAAGAAGTTTTTCCAGCAACTTTCTGCAATGGTAAGCATAATCGGATTGCATTTCTTGGCTTTTTTTTTCTCTTTACTAAATATTTGGAAAGTTTTTCGACACTCGTAAATGAAGACTTCAATTTGTGTACTCAACGAAGAGAAGGAAAAAAAACACAAGCATCAATTGGAATTATTGGTATTAAATGCATTCTTCAAATAAAAATAAAAACTTTCAACGAAAAATAGTCTGGTGTCGATTCAATAATTCATTCAAAATCACACTGTTACGCATAGTTTCTTTGTGTGTGTGTGTGCGTGCGCTTTTTTTTTCGAGGTAAGTTTTGAATCACTCAATGTCTGGCTCTTTTCTTTTCCCTACAGTTTATCGATTCAATGTTCGTGCTTTTTGCCGTCGATAGCAAAAACTACAGAGCGGGATAGAATAGGAAAATGTGAAAATTGGTAACTTTGCCGTAAATAATGCCATCCATTACAATTGAATAGGGGGAGAAAACAACTTGAAAAACTCATTTAGTTTTGGTGCAATTGACAGGTAATCGAAAAATGATGAAACGAAACACGCCAACAAATTCAACAAATGTTATGTGATTCGGAATGGGGAGAATAGTGCACCTCCCCCAAGAGAGAGGGAGAGAGAGAGAGAGAGAGAGAGAGAGAGAGAAAGCGAAAAACTTGAATGTTATCCGTGCGGAACAGTAAGTAGAAATTGAAATACTTATTTAAGTTTTTTCTTCGCCATTTTCTCTCGCCGCCCCACTTTAAATGAGAAACGAAAATCATAAATCGATTGTCAATGTGCACGCTATAGTGATCGGTACAAAGGGAGACGGTTTAGACCAAAACACACAACCGATTTGTCTTGGATAACGAGACGCTGAGCTATAGATAAAGATTTGTTTGTTTTCTCTTCCACCCGGAACTAAAGCACACAAAAGCACCGAAAACTCACCTAACTTCATAGACACATACAAATGGATTGTCGAAATACAATCGGGAATGACACTTGATACTAAGATTGTTCTATTTTGGCACACAGAAAGCAATCAAAATCCACTTGCGAATCGGTTGAACAAAACTATTTGAATCGATTAGATCTATACGTGCGTTTTATCCACTTTCATTCAACGAACAGGAACCAGACATCGCACACACACATAAACACAGTCAAGCTGCTTAGCTCCTGAACCTACGGCCACCACCATTACTGATTGCCCAAATTTTGTTCAAAAATTTTCGGTGCTGTTTCGAAATGTGTGTACTTTGTTGAGGTGAGCATGAAAATGGATTTGGTAAATATGGCACAAACGATGAAAGTGAGTATGGATAAAATGTTGAAAATATGCCACAATTTTGATATGATTCATTCCATGAAATGACGTTGAACACCCATAGAGAAAAAAAAATGCCGTTCGGTCAGAAAATGGAAACCGAATTTCCGTACCCTTCGAGATTATACACAAAATGTATTTGGATTTCGGTTAGCACACGTTATTGAATATTTGAATATTCCAAACAAAGACATTGAATCTGTTGCGAACATAAATTAGTAAACAACCGATAAATGCAAATTGATTCAGTTCCATAATGTCCATAATCATTATCAAGTTCATGCTGGTGCCGCATGCTGTGTGCATTTCAAAGCGTTTGAACACTTTCCCTTCAACGGTGAATCGAGAATGGGTGGGGTTGTCTTCTGCAACATACATATTTAGTATACTGCTGATGAACGATGTTTTTCGTGTGTTTATTTTGCAATGTCTCTCATACAATATTGCTTTTGGATCGACCGAAAATGGGTACTTTGCACCACAACACCTGTGGTTTTTGTTTGATATATGCATGCATTTAACATTCTTCTCTTACTACGAAGACCAAAATGTTCAGCATTCAATCAAAATCGATTCTCTTTGACAGTCTTGATCAAATTAAAATGTGCAAAAATAATACATTTGAAAGGAGAATTGCGAAAGGGCGGCCACATTCAAAATGCATTATTTCCACAGTCCGTTTAAGTGGTTTCCCATTCAAAAAGAAATCATTTTGTAGTTATGTGTGTGTACGTGTGTGCTTTGTATCACTAACGTGGTCTCAAAATTTAATTTTCATTTTCCTTGCGTTCGGTGTGTGTAATTATGGATAGGGCTTTGTTTGCAAATGGGTTACTTCAACACTCTTAAAAAGCCACAATTTGCTTGCACATAATAAACGTACGAAAAGTTTTCAAAGTACCTATTCATTTCTAACGAGAGAAATGGGGATGGAGAGAAAAAAAGTAGCGTATTTCGCGGCCACAAACTGTTTGCGTTGTTGCGGGCCAACGATGGTGCAGACATACCACCAACAGAATGGAACAAAACAAACCCACGAAAGTGGAGAAAAAAAATAAGAGAAAGAGAGAATATAATACTCCAAAGTCCGACAAACAACGCCAACGTCTAAAATTTAAAGAGTCAATATATCTTTGGGCGTTTGGCCTATAGCATGCTCGAGGTATGATTTCAATCGAATTGCCTGAACGTTGTTGCTCTGCTTTATTATTAATAAATTACTTTGGAAAATTTCCGCAGCCATTTTCATTTCATCAAGTCAATCCAACGTTGTTGGTTTTATTAACGAATACTCGCCCCGTTGATAGTTAGTGACAGGTTTCAATTATTATATTTCTAAGTTAGTTTGGCTGTTGCACGACCTTTGCCAGCGTCAACAACTTTGAAACTACCTTAGTGTCCAAATTCATCTGTTCGACAAAACTCCATGGATATGTATACTGTACGTACACGCAAACACACACAATCATATATTATATACTAATCAATAATGACATTCACGTCAAAAGAATTTGAAATCAGCAAGTTTGCAAAACTGCGGACAACAATCTCCGGTTCATCGCTTTTCCGGGTTTTCATTTCCGTTTCAAATTTCCCCAACAACATGCGCACAAATTTACAATTATTTCCACACAAAATTAAAAGTCTCTGGCATTTAAATTACCCTCGTGCCCGAATAACCATTCTCATTAGCCTTTCAACGAAAGAACGAAATAAATAATTGCATCAAAGCACTTTGAGATGAAGGAAAAAACAAACTTTTGATGATCATTAGACACTAAGCGTTACAATTTCGCTTTGTTTTGTTATCAAACTTTGCCCATAATTACATTTTCGTATTTTATTTCTCAGTGTCGATGTGGGTATGTGTATTACATTCACAACGCGGAACTGCAGTTGACAACAAAACACACAGACACACATACTCTCTCTCTCTCTCTCTCTCTCTCTCTCTCTCTCTCTCTCTCTCTTTCCATCATTCCCATCATCGAATATATTTTTGCTTATGAATATTTAAATTCCAATTAATAAATTTGGTACAATACCGAACGAGCTATTTCATATTTTGTTTCATTCCATCTTTCATTCACTTTCAACACAGCTTCCAACACTTTGCATATTATTGCCATTTGGCACCCGTGGGAATGTATTAAATTATAATAAAACTACAATGAAATATGTGCACATCTTGGTTTTTCCTATATTCGCTCATACTTTTTCTGATTATGATAGTATTGACACAAATACGTACGGTACATTTGAAATACACACACTCACACTCACACTCACACATTCTCATTCACATAATTCGCAATGACTAGATGGGCCCGAAGCAACCCTTGTCGTTGCCCACTTTCTCTTATTGAATAATGCTGAATGATGACACTCAACAAAACAGACAAAGTTTCCTCGTTACTTGAGATTTCTTTGGCAAACAAAAAGCATACAATTGGCGTGTCAGGTAAACCAACATAAGACAAATATTTTCATTTATTTGCATATTTTCGCATATTTTCGCATATTTTTCATATAAATCTGCCATCTTCAAAATATATATATATATATATATATATAGAAAAAAGAAACGGGATGACATTGCGTTGTTGTTATACATTTGAGATATGTAGTTTATGGACTGTAATTTGAAAATCTGTTGAAAATTTGGTTTTACCATTGAAAATTGGTTAGCGAATGATACGTAATGTTTTTTTCTTCTCTTCTTTCGCAAGGAACTTCTTCTTGTTGTAAAAATTACCATGCATAACGAATAGAGACATGTATCAGAATGCTGTTGAACCCACAAACAGATATTTTATGCTACATCGAATATATAACTCACATTTGTATTCGTATTCGTATTCACAGTGCATTAGAGCGCACAAAGTACATAATTAGAATTCAGTTGCTTGGTCACAAAGAGAATATGACATTAATATAACATCTAACTCCATCTAGGACTTTTTCCAGTAGTTGTGTTTTAGTGAGTAATATTACCTAGACTGAATATAGCGGTTTCAACTACTTTCAGGCGAAATTATCTCAAAACTGTAATGAGTTATTTGTTATGCGAACGCTCAAATGGCTATTGTTGATGTACGGACTAATTCAGTTATCCACAGACATGCAATGTACAACACACTCAAGTGCGTGTATTTGTGCGCACATTAACAGTGGCCGTTTGAGCGTTTGCATAACAAATAACTCATTGCAGTTTACTTTTGAGATAACTTCGCCCAAAAGTAGTTGAAAACGCTATATTCAGTTGAGGTAATATTACTCACTAAAACACAACTACTGGAACGAGTTCTAGATGGAGTTAAATGTTCACACCTAATCTTATGTATTGAAACTCCATATACATGCACGGAGTATGTGCTTGGCGTACAACCGTAGAAACGTGAACTCTGTCAAATGAAATACACCTAGCGACAGAAACAGAAAAAGCGTCACACATGAATGAGCCGATGCTTTTGCAAATGAGCACACAAATTACTCCTTGAGGGACTGGAATTTAGCTAACCGGGTGCGTTCATAACATCATTATGATCATCATCAGCAACAACAGCAATGTTGAAGCCCAAACTGAAATTGAATATTAGCACATGCGTCAATTTAATGATAATCAATAAGCGGAAGCGTTGAAAAAAAATTATGCAAATTGAAATGCTTTTTATGACACTTTATGGCAATGGGAATCATTTTTAAATGAGGACAGTGTGTATACGTTATAATTGCATTTGCATGAATGCAAAATGTTAACTTCCGAAAAATTCATTCAACAACAACAACAACAAAAAACGGTATGAAACCAGAGTTGAGAGCGGAGAAGAGATAAGAGTGGAGAGTATGCAATTCAATAATAAATTAACCAATCGATTTCTATTGAAATCACTGCCATTTCATCCACTAGATAGAGCAAGCTATTGTTATTTGTTATGTGCAACAAAGTACATTTTCAAATAAGTTTTTAAACACAAAGACTCGTCCTTTTGCAATGGAAAGAAATGCTTTCAGTTTGCGAAGCAATTTGTTTACATAATCAGATCAGTGTAACGAAGCTGGCCCAAAAGCGAAATATTTCATAAAACCAAAAGAGTGAGAATGAGAGAGGGAGAGAAACTGTGACGGGACGAAAAGAGAGCGTACGCGCGTCAAGCGACAGATAGCGAAAGAGAGTACAAAACAAATGAAACTTTGGCCAACATAAATATTCGGAAGACTTTTCGAATATGTCATGAGTATCAAAAATTGTACATCGCTCGAAACCAAAACATGGATGGATGTATGGATTCATCTTGTTTGTTATAAATACGAAGAGCAACACAGCAGCAATAACAACAAAACGATGAGAATATTTTTGCGCAACAATTTGTTTTGCTTGATGTTTTGCATACACAATCTCCATAGATATACATGTAAAAGACGACTGCAACTAGACGCAAACAAATGCAAATACATTCATTCTCTCACTCTCTGCGTTGCTTCTGCTGTAGCTCTCTCCCGAAATGTGGTATGATTGTTAAGAATTTGGCCAAAAGGAGCAGTTCCATTTGATTTATCATATCAAAGCGACTTCAAAGCCATTCGACAATGTAGATGACTGTAAGTACGCAACGATCCGTACATACGAACCACATCATTTTTCAGCCATCCTCTATCTATGTGCAGTCACTGTATTTTCGTTACATTTCTTTCTTTTATTCTTTTTTTTTTTTTACTTTTTTTTCGGGCATATTTCATTATTATTTTCGGTTTTCTGGGTGACGTCGAAATTGTATATGTGTGCGTAGTCTGCACCTCAAACACGAAAACAGTAGGGTAAAAAGAGAAGAGAGGCAGAGAAGAAAAAAAATGAATGTGAATTTGAAATTACGTGCTGACTCAAAGCTGCTTTACAAACTTCATTAAAATGTATGAATTCATTATGATAAATAAATGCACACGAACAATAGTATCGCAAAAGTTACATTTTGTTCAACAAAGAAAAACAAATACGACGAAGTCGGCATTAAACGAAAAAAAAGCAGTGAATTTTCTGGCTGTACTTGCTACTTGCGTCGACCTTTCTTGCGCATTGTTTGCAATACCATACTTTTGCTTGAACATTTTCTCACAATTTTCTCTCTCTCTCTCTCTCATTCGCACGCGTCGCACTCGTCGCACTCTCCCTTCATTTCGAATTCGTTTTCGTAACTTATAACAGCATTGAATTGTTTTAACTTTGAATTGTTAACCTCAAGTTAGACAAACGCAAAGATTTCATAAATGTCAGCGCTTAATGGCAAACTCGAACTTTGTCATCGACACAATTTAAAGCTGAGCTCCTCTCTGTCTGAAGCCTCAACTCATTCGTCAAGGTAATTTTCTCCGAAGAGTCTTTCTTTTTGGCTTTTATTGTTGCTCAATTGTTACATCTTTTTTTTTCTGTCGCTTTCTTTATATTCTTTCTCTCTTCGTACTTTTTTTCTCGTCTCTTTTTCCATGTACAGCAAGAAGCCTTCCGTGTGACTTTCTCCGTATTATACAATCAATTAATAGCAAGACGATTATTCTTTATGAAAATAACCGTTGAATATCACACAAAGCACTCTTTACTAAAAGACAGATTTCGTGCGAATGGATTGAAAAGCTTTACGCTCAGTCAGTGGCATAAGTGCACCAGAGAAAGAGAGAAAGAGGGGGAGAGAAAGAATCATTTTAGAAAAGTTCAACTATAATATATAAGAGAGTGAAAGAACGCTTTTT
This sequence comes from Sitodiplosis mosellana, assembly GCF_009176505.1. NCBI lineage: Eukaryota > Metazoa > Arthropoda > Insecta > Diptera > Cecidomyiidae > Sitodiplosis > Sitodiplosis mosellana. The sequence continues at coordinate 13,221,267 of NW_022601467.1, read as the reverse complement.
TGATAGTTTGAAATCCGACATTTTTCTTGAGGGAGAAAAAAACGACTTTTTCAAATTCTCAATGCCCATTCCTATAACTACATCATTTGGAAAGTGACTGCAACAGCTATAACACCATTGTACACACTCACACAATAGAGCTAACGTTGGTACAACGAACACGGCCAGAGAATACATAATTCGATAGAAAGCCAACAAAAACGGAACAATGACAAAAGCGGATCGAGAGAGAGAAAAAGAAAGAAAAAATGTGGTGATAATGAAGAAAAGGAAAATAGAATAGATTTGCCATTGTGTCTGTTACTTGGCGGGCGCTCATATTCGTTAGATAGTGTGTGTGTGTGTGTGCTATGGATAAATACAAATATTGTAGAAAGCAAATGTGCATTGCATGCCAAACAATGGCATAATTTGCTTGTGTCGTGCGAGAGCCTGTTCAGTATGGGTACACATTGTATGCGACAGGGCACACTTTCGTGGTTGATTTTCTCTCTGTCTCTTTCTCTGTCTCACTCGGTGTGATCTCTTTTTTTCCTCTCTTAACTGCAAACAAACAACTGACAAATTTCACCAAGAAAAAATTGTCTATCCCAACAAATTTTTAGCTTGATGTTTTTTTATCTCCATTATTCTAAAATCAATTTCGAGTCTGGTAGTAGAGAAGGAAAAAACTTTAAAAAAAAAATTATAAACTTTTCTGAATTGATTTTGATTGGATCAAATGTCTGGGCATGGTTGAATGATGCTGGGATTGGGCAAAAAGAATGCCCTGAAATGTAAAACGCGCGCATACGGCACAATAGTTGTGTATTGTAAGCTGTTGCCAAGAACGAAATTTATTATTTGTTCGATTATTACTTCCATCGGCTGGCAATTGGTATTCTCTTTGTCCGTCGCTCTCTCTCTCTCTCTCTCTCTCTCTCCTTCTCTTTCTCTCTTGGTGTCCATTTGACCGGTGCCGTATGTGTGTGTGTGCATTTGTTGTATGCGACAATGTTGTATGCCATGACTTTAATTCAAATGACAATTTATATGATTGATAACGTCAAAGTAATTAAAGCGCATATTCATGTTGCATTTGGGGTGAGTGTTAGTGTATATGGATTTGATTGTACACATTAATGAAATTGAAATAACAAATTAATTTGTCCATGTCATTACAGATCGCATCAGTTTTACTCATTCTTCTATTGCTGGCTCTATTTATTTATCCCTTTTCATTTATTTTGATTTTAGTTAATTGCCACAATGAGAAAAATGACTGAAATGACGTTTGGTTTGGCGCCATCTGCAAGTAGGAAGTATTTTGCCATACAAATACGTTCAATTGTAGCTGTCATTGATAGTTGACAGTATATTTATATAGGAGTTTCATAGTTCAGCATTCAGCGCCAAGATGTCGCTTAAATATAGCATAAACACGTGCTCCATATAAAAACATAGACAAATTTTATCATTGCTTGCCAATTTCCCTAATTGACGCCAGCCGTGAGAGTGAATTTTTAACTGGTTCACACTCTTTTTTTTATTGTCATTCTTTCCCATAAATCGAATCCTCCATATCTATTAATTTGGTCAAAAAGGCTTTTGAATTATTGAGCACACACACACACACTCACGTGTGTATTGAACGCGTAGTCCGAGTTTCCAACCTGTTACTGCCTTTAATCATCATGATTTAATTTTTCCATACGATTTGTCGGCATAAAATAGGGCCGAAACGATGTTGCGACTATTGAAATATTTCCATTTAACAAAAATATTTTATGTAAATCCGAATTGAATGTGCACACACACACACACGAAGTGTGCCCAACCCCAATATACACCAATGTTCACCTTGACAGACATTTGTAATTTTGTGGAAAATGTTTTATGCTGAGTGTCCACACAATCGGAAGCCACATGTGCTAAATGGTACTTTTACTTTCACTGACACCTGTAGATAAATGTCTCCTCTTCATACAGAGAGGTGCTCAGTCTTTTTTAGCACTACATGAAATGTAGAGCTACTAATCTGTTTTTTTTTTCTTAATACTTTTTGAGTGATGAAACAAATTATGGTGAATTTGAATTTTATGCTCATATTTTTTATTTGATTTAAACCAAGGGCAGTATATTTCAAAAAAGAAATAAAATCAAGGTTTTGTCATTCATTTTGCAAATAAATATATTACTTCAAAGTTACTTTGATGAAATACATTTCATGTAGTGCGCCAAAAAATAGTTTTTTGTGAAACAACAAAATAGATTAAGTAACTAAAAACTCAAGAGCGCAGAGCGGAGCGAAAACTCGTTGTTTTAAAACTCGTTCGCTCGCTCACTTCTGCCCACTCAAAAGGATATTGCAACATTTTTGACCAGAAAAAACGCCATCTTACGTCGTGCTCGTAAATCATTTTACTGTACATTTAGATGGTAGAGCTTGAAGAAAAGTTCGACACTATGCATAAACTTGGAAAGAGCTTGATAAACTTGATGAAATACATATATTTTATGGTCGTTGCAATACCCCTATGTGCCCACTGCTCCCAATCTCTATCTTCTTTTTGTTTGCAATTGTACTTTTCAACTCGTGTCAAGTGGGCTGAGTGTACGTAGAACAACGTACAATTTTCGTATATATAATTTACAAAACTCAAAATGATTGATGGCATTGCAGAATAATACATAGCTTTCGGTTTCGATTCAAGCATTCAGTTGATATGAAATGCATTCACCACAAGCACTCTACTTTTTTTGTTGTTATTAAACGCTTTTTTCGCTGTTAAATAAAAGATTATGGAAAAAGAAGCGATGATGCTGTGATGGGTGTGCACATGGTGTGCCCCACATGCTATGGAATGGACGATATTGGTGCGCATTCTTCAGTCAACCTCAATAATTGCATCACTAATCGTACACTCGGGCAGAGAGGGATATACAGTGCAGCAAAAAAGCGAGTGAAGAATGATTCCGATTCTATTTTTTTTTGTTCATTTCGTTTGCTCGTTCGTTCGCTATTATTTGTGTTTGTTCTTTTCATTTCAGCCATTTTTGGGCGTTTGTGTATGTGTGAGTATGTCATCCGTTTGTACTCAGCACTGACCAGCATTTTTATAAATAAATTATACCCAAGTGCCCATTAAATGTGCAATGAAATAAAATTTATCACTTTAAACGAATTTATACTTTATGTGGAGAGAAAAAAAAAACACACACACACACACACATCCAATCCGCGTTATGAGAGGGCATCGTGGATTGGAACATAAGAATGTTGCACATACATCACATCACATCTCATACACGCGTATACATACATATATTGTCGTCTAAACAACAATTTCAACTGTATAGCCAAATTATCAGCAAATAAACCATACAGACGGACCAACGACCACAGAAAAAAAAACCCAGCAAACGAACGAAAAAAAGCATTGAATGAATTATGAGCAATGGCGCAATGTAACCGAATGACAGATAGAAAGGAAAATGCGTTCATCGAATGAAAGTTTTGGACGAGCAGTCGGGCAGCTTCTCACAAAATGATGATGGAATGGAATAAAAGAAAATCAGCCAAATGAAATGATGTATCAAATTGTTATCGTAAAATGTGTGTTAGCTTTTTATCGCTGTCTTGAGTCGCATATTCGGAGCTAAAACAATTTATGGTGAATCTTATATTGTATTTCGGTCAACTCGTTGTTTAGAGATGTGCATGCCACGTTCTATATACACGTATACATGTGCGATGTGCGATGTGCGTACGTATGTGTCGGTGGTGGTTCAGGCGGTTGAATATGTCGTGATCATTAGGAACTGGCTTGAAAAGGGAAATTCCCTCCATCAAATGGGCTTTTGCAATCTGACAAAACCTTCATTAAGGTGTCTGTCAAGCGATACATCATATTATGCAGGAAGGCAAAGCCATTTTTATTAAATGAACTATTCCTTTCTCTCTCACTCACTCGCACTCGCTCCTCGTGTATATCTCTCCGTCTGAAAGGTGAAATAAAGCGTAAAAATATAGACGAAAAATAAAATAAGTGTACACATTTTGATGTGTTAAGTATAAAATTCAATATAAAATTCACAACAACAACAAAATGTGGAAAATAATTTTATTTAAAACAACTACTGTTCCAAATCTACCACACATTGGCATTTCATGAATTCACGTGACAGGCAAATAAATGAATTACCAACAAAAATGCGAAATAGTTGTGCATTTTTTTGGCGTTGTTGTTGTTGCATAGATACAGACACGAGCAAATATAAGAATGATCCACAATAAGAGGCACAACATTTGCTTGCTTCTGATCTATTTCAGAATAAATGATATATAAACAAGTATTTCGATAAAACACAAAAAAGATTCACTCGAACGAGCACATATAGCGCGAAATAGAGCGAGCGTATGTGTGTACGTGAGAGAGAGAGAAACAGAGAGAATCTGGCAATAAAAGGGTAAGCTTTGTTTTAAGCATTCATCCGAGAGGTAATAACGCATTCGATGGGTGGCCGAAAATGCTCAGTTCAACCGACAAAAACATGAAGTAAAAAAATATCGGCCAAATTTGAATTTGAATTTGATGCGAGCGCTACGTAGCCTGCGTCACATCACGACATATTGCAATAAGTGATGGTTTCATTCAACATATGTACCATTATGTAGTATAAATACATACACATCGACGAAATAGTCAAGCCACGAGAAGAAAACATAAAGAGAGAGCGAGAAAAAAATGAATATCGCTTTTGGCCGCTTGTGAGTGAAGTTTGTCTTACGTATTTTTGTGCACATTTAGTTTTATTTATTTATTTTGTTCATCGTTCCAGTTATTGTTTTTCTATTTATTTGCTTGTTCAGTTTGTTTGGGGGCCTTTCGTCTTGTCCATTTCTCTCTCTCTCTCTATCTCTTTCTTTATTGGTTTCAGCCGGTTTTTTTAGTATACTCTGATTTGCGAGGTGAAAAAAAAGATGATAAAACGTGCCCAAAACAAAGCAAAAATGATACGAGAGAAAAAAGCATCAACAACAAGCCGAAAGTATGTGCGCATTTGGGGAAATATTTCGCTGAAGTTCGACCAAAAGGAAAGTATGAACCATGAGAATATTTACTCTATTGAAAAGCATAGATGATGATCAAAAAAAAAACCAACAACAACAACCGTCGATGCCGATTCGTATGTAACATGGGCAAGAAAGTATGATCAATAATGGGAATCATAGCATGCTATATAGCAACTCCCGCACACTTAAACTTCCCCAATGTCTCTTGATACCACCAGCTATTTCATTTTTTTATGCGATTTATTTGCCACTCATTTCTAATTCGATTATGCGATTATTTGTCCTCATTTATAGATAATACGAAGCATATAATAAGATCGAATAAAATAAAATGAATAAAATACACGCATACGCACACATTCAGTGCCGGCTGTGCTTCTCCTACTTTCTCCCTTTTTTTCTCTGTGAGTGTTTATGTCTGTCCAGTAGCCGTTTTCTGTGTACACACAGCGTACACGGTCATTTTTCTCTTCTTCTGCTACGGCTGCTGCTGGTGATGGTTCTGCTGCTACTACTGCTGCCGCTTTTGCCAGCGAAAGAAATTTTCGATTATTTGGGTTTCCATTTATTGAGCCATTTTTATTATTCTATTTTATTTTGGTATTATGGACGGGCGCACTCATCTACACAAAAGTATTGTTCCGGCGGCTGTGTGAACGAAAATCTCATACCAAAGCCATCAGTTAAAAAATGAAATGAAATAAAGCCTCAAAATACAGACGAGTGCAAGAGAGAAAGAAGAAGTGTATTCAACATCCGATACATATGTGTAGAGAGAGAAAGAGGGAATAAGCGCGCAGCAACGGACGGTATTTCAAAAATAAGTAAATAGTTCCATCGAAATTGTTATTCGAGAACAGGCGGCCGTACACACAGAAAAGAATCCCCGGAAATTTTAGGTGTTCGCCGTAAAATTTGACATTTATATATAAATTTCTATATACATTTTACCAGCAACACTTGAATTTTTCGGGCGATGACATAATTTCAAATATTCCAACAGAAATTAGCGCCATCTGTCATTTCAAGCGGTAAAATATATATAGTATTTGATAAAATGTTCGAAAATATGTCATCGCCCGGAAAATTGAAGTGTTGCCGGTAAAATATATATAGAAGTTTATATATAAATGTCAAATTTTACGGCAAACACCCAAAATTTCCGGGGATTCTTTTCTGTGTGTAAGGTACCACGCGAATACATTCAATAATAATCAAAAGAAAGAATGACAGAAGGAGAAAAAATTACGACAAGCGAAAAAAAGTACAGTATTCAAGATAAATATTTCATATCACCATGGTCTCGTTGGTTCTCGTATTTCTATTTATTTGATTAAATATTCGTGCATTTTTTTATATTTTGTATCGACATTGTTCAAATACATGCGAAGTCATTCATTTTGTGGGGCTCTCTAACAAGCTTGCTACTTGGAATTAAGAATAATGGCGAGGCGATTCAATGGCCGAGTAATTTGTTTCTCATTTCGTTCAGTTATTTTCTCTCTCTCTCTCTCTCTCTCTCTCTTCCCACATTCTGATTCCAAATTTACCAATTTATTAAAGTTTGTTGCTCAGTTTGATATCATTTACAAGAATAATTCCGTTCAATTGAAAACGGCAAAAACAAAATTCTGCTCGATATTCATTTCCAAAAGAAAAACCAAAGATTGAATGCACGAAAGTAAGAATAACGCTCTCCGAGTTCATCGTCAGTCGAAAATTCAATTATCTTTCACAATGCAGATAATAAGAGAGAAATGAAGAGAAAATGTCGGCACACAATTTGCCAAAAGTTTTTCACTTGAGCAAAAAAGAAATATAACGTGAAACTATTAAAATTGACACTGAACTAGTTAATGTAGCGAAGCGCTTAAAACAAATTACCAAAAACCAGCGCACATTGCCCACACTTTCCAAAAACATTCAAATATACATACATGCAATTCATTTCATTCAACCGCCTCGCGGCGTATTGTTCGCATGTTCAACGAGCCGCCTGCTATTCCAGGGCCGTAGCCAGGATTTTTGCCAGGAAAGGGTGGTTCCACTTTACCAAGTGATAGCTTGCCCCAAAAAAACAACTATTTCGAAAAAAAATTTGGGGGTGCTCTTGGAAGTTTACGGAGTTATGGGGCAAAAAGGCCAAAAATCACGAAAAATCAAAGTGGTCCGATTTCGATGAAAATTGGTACACGGGATAAGTGAGAATATATAAGAACTTTGGCACTAAAACTGGTCCAAAAAACTGGTCCGAACTGGTCCAAAAATTTATTTTGACATTTTGGACCAGTT
>NW_022601467.1:13130564-13213519 GCF_009176505.1 Sitodiplosis mosellana | reverse complement strand
ATACATACACACAAACACACTCAGCCATTTCTATTTGTGCGCTTCGTTGCGCTTTTCTCCGCTGGTTCCTGTTCGTTTGTTGTTTGGCTGCCTCTAACAATCCCATAAAGATTTGCTTAACACAATCAGCAAGATTATTTACGATCATATAAACAAATGGCGTACCAAGACATCTCGTGGTCGAGGATGAGAAAATACGGCACGCACGTAGAAAAAAAAGAGGACAACCACGACAATGATGTCGACATAGACAAACGATAAATAACAAAGGAAAGGAGACGTTGCCTGGGTATGCGATTTGCTCGAATGATCTAATTTGGACATTGACATCAACGGTGAACAAGTACAGGTGCAGGAAAAAGACGATGTGAAAAGTGAGAACCAAACCGAAATGCAGCCAATAGAGAAGGCAAGAGAAGGAAGTGAGAGAGAGAGAGAGAGAGAGAGAGAGAGCGAGAGACAGTGAAAATAGACGAGCCAGCACCGAAACGCTGTTTGAACGCTCAACGTGTTCGTTGTTCCATAATGCGATAAACACATTTTTCTGGGAGCATTGCATATAGACGGCCTAAAGTAAGACCATCGTCACCACTGCCATCGGTATGTTCGTGTGATATACGCATCGAATGGGAGGCAATACGATATACGACACGAGCGATAATAAAATATTTTCGGATGACCTATACCTTACAGGTGGCAATGATTTATGATTATTCTTTCACCACTGCCATTGCTGCCGCCGCCGCGACCGCCATCGTAGTTGTAGTAATCTTGGTCGGAGTCGTCATCTTCGTCTTCTTCTTCTTCTTCTCGTTTTTGCCGTCGCCAACTAAGCATCATTGTGTTATTGCTAATGCTAGTGCTGACGATAATGCTGGCGCTTGTTTATGTATTTGAGTGCTATGTTCAGCCAACTTCCACACTTCTTTTCGAGTACACTTTCATTCTTTATAATTTAGTAATCGACCAGCATCATGTCCGTTGTTGCCCGCTCAACGTGTGAATTTGCTTATGTTTGTTCTCATGTTCATGCATGGGCGACATAAGCACCACAATGATAAAAATGATACATATCCATTTCATTAGCAGATCTTGCTTTACTGGTGGTAGTGATGTTGTTACACTATTATTTCTAACGTTATTATTAGATTTGAGAGTCCTATAGAAATCGACGACCGAGAAAAGAATACGTATTGTACCATGTATTTGGCATTCCCTTGCAATTGGTGCCGAAGTGAAAATGCTGTTTCCAACATCATTATCGATTTATTCAATTTCGATTCCATCACTTCACATACCGTACACTCTCTGACCGCGGTCAAATCACAAGATTCCATAGAAAATCGAGTCACACAATTTCCATGGACATACGTATAAAAAGACCAAGACACAGCGACAGTTCAGCACGAAAAGAAGAAACGACGAATAAAGCTCTTAAAGCATTTCCGTAGCACGAAGTTTGTTTACTTTTGGCTGAAATCAATGCAGAAAACCGATCACATTGCTGGATAATACAATGCGTGAAACCGAAGGAACAGAAGAGAGACATTGAACAATTCCTTTCGTTGTTGCTATCATTCTCTGGCGTCTTCAACCCTTAATAAAATTCATACGTACACTTTTGTAAGCGTTTCCATCGTTCCATTTCACATTTCATAATTCCTGGTTCACTACTGCAAATTGATAGGTTCGAATATGAAACCTTTCGTCATCTCCTTACCTCAAAATTGATTTTCGAATGCTTTCTTTTGCATTTTCATTTGAGTCCAATACTTGATTCTTCTCGCTTCAGCTCTTGCTGCTGTTGTTGTTGCTATCGTCATCGTCATCGTCGTCGCTTGTTCTCCTTCATCTTACTCCATTTTCGCTTTCGCAATTTTTTTTTTCCAGCTACTGTGGATTTAAGCATTCATTTGGAACAAATGGACATTCGAAAATGGTTCGACGTTAAGTAATGGTGCATTCCAATACCATGACACCAGTCGATTGCTCGCTTATTCACTAAGATTTATTTTTTTTCCAATTCGACAGTAGACACATCATGCCACCATATACATATATAGTGAGCGTTGGCTGTGATGTGGACCCGTCGCTGTTTGTGAGTGTGTGTATATGTGCTTCGATGAAATGAAAGCGTGCTGATTGATGAATTGAAATGAGTGCAAAGGATAAAATTGTGCTCGGAAAAAACGAGAGTTGCTTTAATGTGCTTTTGTTTTTACTCTTGATCGTGGCCATGTTTCCGTATCGAAACATTTAATGAGATTTTGTCAATTGAACGATGAATGGACGAAAGGGCGTAGCAACCGTCGCACCGCTTGATGTTTTGTATGCGTTAAGCATATCTATCGACCGAAACGGCGTTGAAAATCAAATCGATTTAAATAATATTGAATTGTTATACGAGAGTTGGAAAGCATTTTCGACTGTGGTCAATTGGGAAGTGGCAGCATACGAAAACGGGTGACAATATGAATGATGTTTTGAAATCGATGTAGCGCTTTCTTTCTCTCACACCCTACCACTCTCTCTGGGTGTATCTTCAATCCGATGGATTGTCAATGAAAATAAACTGTGAGATAATTCCGAATGTCACTATATCGCCCAGAAGAGTGATCATGTATGCAATAAGTTAATTAATTGGATTATTTTTTATGAGTTCACTGTGTCAAATCTGCCCAGCTCTCGGTTCATCCATTTTATATGAACTGTCATCATAGCGCTTCAACAAATTAAAGCAAGCGGATGCAATATAAAAACTTCGATCCCACCCATCAAGAACAAAAAAAAAGAAGAACTCAATTTGCAACCGAAAATTGCAATCGAGTTTGTAGTCTACATGCAGACGCAGTCTTTTGAAACCGGTTGATTTTATTCCATCTCTCTCTCTCTCTCTCTCTCTCTCTTTCCATTCGTTCACTTGCTTGCTAGCTTACTCTCGATGTCACAGCTCAACTTGATTGCAGCACGCAGAAAAAGAGAGCACAACTTTGCACTTGCCATTGTACAGTCAAAATTAAGCCATGAGCATACCACTGCATAGTGTGTAATTCAAAGCGCATAAACATAAACTACAGAAAGTATTTTCATCATTCATCAGATTTTATTTGTGACATAATTCTTTCACCACAAATTGCACATTCACTTGTGCTTGCACATTTTATCAAGAATTGGTACCGCGTCCGCGTCGTCGTCTTTCTTCACTTTTTTACTCGCTCCTTCTAGTGTCCTTCGTTACTAATTTTTGTATGAGACGAACATGATTATTTTGCAAAATGAGCACTTCGGTTTCCGTAAAAAGCTGCCGAGGATTTTGCAAATCTCTGCACCTCTTCAGCTTCGTTGCATCGCAATTATGAGTTATGACTGTGTATATGTTATGAATTCATCAAACAATCAATAGAGAGAATTTTCCAGAGTAATTAAATATAAAATGACATCATATAATTTTATGCATCTTCAACAGAGAGTGAATCGATTGCTAATGCAAAGAGCAAAAAGCGAGCGTTTGCACACTGAAAATTTTGAATTTGACTTTCTTCTGAAAGCGCCATATAACGTCATCACCATCATCATCATCATCATCATCGATGCCATTGTCGTCGTCGTCGTTGTCGTCGACGTTGGCCTCCCTTCTCCATTTTTGCATGAAGTTTAGTCACTTTTCGAGGGACCGCCATCTGTGATCCGATGGTGCGCTGAACACCGAAACTTGACTATTTCCAACTTGTTTTTGTTCATACGTTCTTTTTAATTAAGTACCAACAAATTCACTCTATAACAACTGCTGGGCACCAAGCAAAATGCAAAATATGTACATACTTGTATACGGCTTGATGTGCATGTATAAATTTTTTCCAGAGAAAAATTTCCAAAGCCATCAACCACTTCGACATACCTTGGATCGTCCAATACACACAGCCCATAGTTGTGAAACACACAAAAAAATATGACTTAATTAGAAGAACATTTTATTCAAGTTTCCGTTTTGATGGGTTTATCTATTCCATCCATCTGCCATTCGTATGAATGAATGTGCATTTGTGTAAGAGTACGCTCCGATTCTGTTGTTGATATAAATTACTCTTGAATTTATCGAAAATACATACTAAACGAGTTTCCACAAGCACAAGGTCGAATATCGTTTTGTGAACTTGGACGAATTTCGATTGATAATCGTGTTTATCGAAACTTTTCCAATCGCTGTTTCTATCTAAATTTCTCTCTCTCTCTCTCTCTCTCTCTCTCTCTCTCTCTCTCTCTCTATCGCTCATCTTCTTTTCACTTCAACTATCAATAGTCCCGTATATGAACTTTCAATTCATGCTCAGCAAAGTCTTTGGTCTTGTGGTAACTGTGTTCGTCATTATATTATTCATGCATAATGCAGTGTATGAATGAAGATAAAATCCCTTCCCCTCCCATCTTCCTTCAATCGCTATTTCGTCGAAGCTTTCTCAACGCATTTGGATTTGTGTTGCGTATCTCACTGTGTTTTTTTAGTGAGCTGTAGAAGCGATCATGTTGTTCACATTCGAATGTAAACGAACCTATTTCAATCAGTTAACTATAAAATTTTCCTTTTCATTTAACCGAATCAATTGATTTATGGGCGAATATTTGTTTTCTTCTCCGGCAAACGAGAAAACAAAAACAACAACCATCGTAAATGAATGACACAAAAAAAACCGACAAGAACAGCCAAATTTAAGCTATTGTACTTCTTATCGATCAAATTGTTGTTGTTGTTGTTGGGTATGCGTGAGTGAGTGAGTGTGTTCGACTTTGAATGTCGCATCAAGCCCCCTGAAGCTGCGTTTGTGTAAAGTACAAATGTATAAATTTAACAGTAAGCCAAACAGAAAATGAAATAATTTCGTATTTAACATTCAGCATGTGAATATGACCACTAAACCACTTAATCCATTTTCAAAATATATAGCCGCATGCTTTGGTTAGCTGAACGTAATAGTGTGTGTCTGTTAGGGTGTTCAGGATGGTCTGTGAATATAAACATGTTAGTGGTAACATGTGTACGCGATGCCATCCGTTGACTACGCAGCTCCCTTCTTTCTCTCTCTCTCTCTCTCTCTCTCTCTCTCCCTCTTTCTATCGATTTCTATAGCTGTGTGTGTTTGTACATTTTTACCAAACTTTGACATCGTCCAATGTAATTTAAATGCTTTTTAAAATATGATTTCAACATTCAAACACTTAACATTTTGAAAAATGTCCCAGTCCATGGTCGAATTCTTCATCATTTGTGCTTTGGAAATAGTATAGTGTAATTTGGGTTTCGCTTTTGTAATTCAACTATTAGTTTACTTAGAGCATTTCAATTGTCAACATGCCAGCTTAATGCGTTTGAGAATAAGCGAGCGAGCGAGTGAGAGACGAATATGCGACTGTGTCTTCTCACTTTTGCTCCATGGTGTGCTATTTCTGGTGGTTCGGCTTGATCGGCGCTATTTGATTTATTTATTCTTTGTGCGATGTTTCATTATTTTCGACCACACATATTGCACTGTCCACATATTTGATACACTTGCATTACGTATGAATATTGAATGCATAAGCCTGAGTTTGAATCGGATGACCAGCTATTTGGAAATGACAGTGCCGGGAGGTACTCAAACTCACTGTCGCACATCTGCATACACACATCCACCCATACACACTATTTGCTGCATTGCATAATTTATTCACAGTTTTTAGCGATTGGAAATTGAATTTAGATAAATTACTCTGAAACCGGAATCGATTCGAAGTGTGTGTATATGTGTGGAATGAAATAAGCTCTCATCAATGCTGTTGGGTCTCGCTCTGTCTCCCTTTGTGGAACACATTGTGAGGAATATTTGTTGCGTCACGTTCAGCATTAATTAGTGAAAACAAGAGGTTATTGAATTTAATCCTGTCATACGGTCAATTTATGTAGTTCGGGGTGCTTTCATTCCACTTCGTGTATCAAAAACACTGCACGATGCTGCTTTGCATGCAAATTGCAAGTGTTCATTGGATGCTATGCGTTTGCGTCTAACCGCAATCAATCGAATCACATGCTTTTTTTTGTTGCTGTGCTTTCACTGTTCGTTACTGGAAAGAAGTGCAGAGATAAAAGGAAAACAAAAATTTGTCGTAAATTTCATCGAATGAATCGAGGCGCGGCAACTATTCGCAGCAATGAAAAAAAAGTGGATGGCATAGATGCCATAGAGAGATTTACGATGCCACAACTATATTCTTGTTGGTTTTTTTATGCTTCTTGTATCGATCGAATCGTAGACCATGCGTAAATGTGCACAATAAGCATAAGTCCAAGGAATCAGTCCTTCGATTGAAAATTACTGGTTGGGTATTCGAATTTTATTACCGTTTTTTTCGGTTGCAATCCATGTTGGAAGAGCTTATGGTCAGATGCTGGCCAAATTTTTTTTATTGCCATCAATACAACGCCACAGCGATTAAATTCACATTGAACAAGACTCTCACTCTGTGTTCCGCATTCATCACGAGACAATGGCAACGAGGGACTGTGAGAGGAGAAAAAAACATCATCGTAAAATGATTTTTGCTTTACAGCCAAAGCAATAGTTACATGCGGTAATTAATTTTAAGCGAATCAACGTTATGCCATATCGTATCATCGAAAGAATGGAATGAAATGCAAAAAGAGAAAAACCATACGAAAAAATTCCATAGATTTTCTTCTAAATTGACGAAAAAAATATTTGTAGCAATATATTATTCGCATCGTAAGGCATATTTGGGTTTTCAATATTATGGCTTCTGTAACTTTAATAAATCATCCAACCATCCTCGTACACAATCGCTCTGACATCAAAACGCTCTGACACATGTTTTCATATTTTGCACAGCGGCAAAAGGATATTGGAATCACATTTGCAACGCAAGTCGCAACATTTTTTTTTCGCGAATGTGAATTGTGCGATAGTGAGAGGAAGCGAGGGAGAGAGAGAGAGAGCGATGGCGAGCCAGCAGCCGCTAAAATAGGATGCAAGAAATGATTATACGTGGTGGGGCTTGTGTATGTGTGTATGTATTTTGCTCTTTCTTTCTTTTTCTGCTTCTGTCATTCAATTTTTTTTTTTCATTGATGAAAATGAGAAAACGCTCGTAATAACAAACGTTGTAGCATTTAAGGAAATGACATGCCGTTTTCTTTTTCAAAAAGCTAAATGGTATTTCTCAAAATATTACAATCACGATTTTTGTTCGCTGTTAATTTCCTCGGTTTTTTTTTCCTTAGTTTTGCTCGATTTGTTCGAAGACGAACACAGAAATTCTGAAGCAAACGGAAAACATCGCGCTTAAACTGATGCAGTACCCGGCGTCAAAGTGTCTGCACCAAGGGAATTCTCAAAAATTTTCGGTGTGGTTTCTGCATGCATTTCTATTCAAATACCGCCTTCTCTTTCTTTTTCTGGTTTTTTCGGGATTCTTTTCATTCTTTTGCTCCGCGTTGTTCTCGGGGATTTACAAATAAGTCATGCAAACGCGCAACAAAAAGCCAAACAAAAAAAAGACAGAGAGAAAAAAGAGAATGAAATGATGAAGAAAATATAACAAGATTCAACGCATCGTCGTTATCCAAATGAAATTTTATCAAGATCGAAATGTCTATTCACATTCGAACGGTTGTTGTCACCTTTGTAACAATCAAAAACAAGAAAACGAATTGATGTTTACTATTCAAATATGGCTCAAGCCGCTGAATCGAGAATCGAGAATCGAACGGATTCCATGTTGTGCACATTGTATGTGTTTGTGTTGTTCCGTCGGTTGAAATCATGTTCGTCTGTGGCACGAAGATCGAAAAGGAAACAATATGGGAAAAAACCGTACGTGATGCGAAAACTTTATTCGTGAATAAAACGCGAACAAAAGAGTCTTGAGAAATCAAAGAGCTAGAAATCCACGCAAAATAGAAAATTCAACTTAATTCAACTGCATAATATAAATCGCTAATATTCGCCTTGTAACGTAAAAGGAAACGACCAATGACGCGTGATTTAATAAAAATCAAATGGATGCTTATTTCTGTTTACGAAATGGAAAACTAAGACACTAAATTCATAGTCGTGCACACATCCACCCAGAAGTGTAATTTTGATGGGGAAGAAGCGACTGAAGAATAGAAAAAGAAGAAGAAAAAAGAGAGTTCAACTTTGTTTTCATAGACAGAAGTAAAAAGTGAGCCAGAGAGAGAGAGCGGGTAAAAAATCTAAACTGTCATATATGCTTTAAGATACATAAACTGCGTATAACGGTCAAGTCGAATGATATTCCACATAGTGAAAAGTAACTTGTTTCTCGCATTTGAAATCGAATACCAGTGCCGAGTTAACCAAATTTGGTGCCCGAGGCAAAAATGATTTTGGTGCCCCTTGCAATTTTTTTCCCGTTATATATACAAATAATTATTGATAAAATGAACGTACATATCGAATGCGAGCGGTAGCGAGCAAAATTTTTTTTTATGAATACCATTTTTGGGGCACCAAAAACATTTTTGGGCCCATTTTTGGCTGCGTGTTTTCTTTTTCAGATTATTAAAAAAAAAATTCCATGCTTGTGGTGCCCCCAAGAACGTGGTGCCCGAGGCAACTGCCTCATTTGGCATATGGCTAACTCGGCACTGTCGAATACAGAAAAAAATGAGACTAAAATAAGTCGTCGAAGGAATCACCGCCACAAGTCGACGAACATCAAATCCATAGCACACAAGCTGAGCGTGCTTTCTCACTCTCTCTCTCTCTCTCTCCCTTTCGATTCTCTGGGGACAGCGAACGTCGATCAAGAATGCAATGATAATAATATAAAAGAAACTAGAGCAAAGATCCCTTATCTGAAGTTAAAAGATTTGAATGGTGAATGTCTGCTTGGTTAGTCCATAGAATATTACCAACAATTGTCATGGCTATATATGGTGACCATGTACAAGTGGCCAGAATGGTGGAGCATTGACACTACCGAATTATCACTTTGAATGTACTCAGAATCGACGGCAATAAGTTTTCTTTTGAACATGAATTGATGCTTCTGTTCGGAATTAACACTCACCAAAGAGAAAAACTGTATTTGCTGCAGAACATCCGAATATGCCACAAATGAAAAAAAGAGATAACACAAGCCCTAACTCGTAGTGAACAGCAGCAACAAAAAAGCGTCAAAAGCTGAACAAACTCAAAAGGGATGTGAACTAAATATAAAATAAACAAAGCTAGAAGAAAGCCAATACGGAATGAAAATAGTATTAGTTGACTGGAGACGTTGCGATGTTTTATGCGGAAAAAAGTGCGTTCGGGGTTTTAGTATCGCTTCCATTCATTGCATACGGATTCTATTGCTCATATACACACATACTCTCTCTCTCTCTCTCTCTCTCTCTCTCTCTCTCTCTCTCTCTCTCCGCCCCATGAACTGTTCAATTTTTTATTCGCTTGGGGGTCCCTCTATTGCCATTTTGTTCAGTGTGTTTGTATTGCTCTTACTTGATTCTCTTCGACATTTCTCCTCCGTTGTTCCCATTGTCTAGATGTTTTTTTTTTCGTGTCTAAAAATGGATGCAGACATGTCAGAGCTCTTTCGTTTTTGTACCATGAACAATTTGCCAAGTGGCATGGAGTCTTATTTTTCTGGTGAATTTAAATTCGAAATTCGATCAGGTACCAATTCGTGTGTGTGTTTTTTTCTTCTTTTTTTCGCAAGCGATCAAGATGACATTTTATTCTCACTGATTTTATTCCAATCCAAACGTATAAGAATTTGTACGGTGACAACATTTTCGATTATCGAAAACATTTTGCATATGCTTGTAAGTTAGTGTTGTGTGTGCGATTAGGTAAATGTATAAGGAATTCACTTGTATCATATGCTCTTTTCATCTGCTCTTCACTCACTTCGGTTGCTATGTGTAAGCGTACGCAAAATTTGCACACAAAATATGTTATATCTCTATCAATTCATGTGCTCGGTTTAATCAGTATTTTGTCATTTTTCAGCGCTTTAAACGCAAATGCTCCATGTTTCATTATCGTAAGCTTATAATAATTCCGTCGTATAAAAGACATGTTTCGAGAATCTAAGCTCCTTGTCCTTGTATTTAAAGCAAAGGAATTTTCGGCAACTATTCCAACCTAGATTCCAACATATGCACCATACACACACATATATCATTGCACCGTATCACACGCCTTGGCATTGCGGTGCAAACATAAATTTTGCTAATCAAATTATACACGTGCTACGTGAAAAATTCGGATATCTATATTGTACATATTATTATACAGTGGAGAGAGGAAGTGAGAGAGCGAGCATGAGCGAGCACGAGCGTGAGATATGCTTCATCTTCGGAAAATCAATAGAAAATGTCTTTATTCACTTGGTAAAGTGCAAATATTTGGAATGTCTTTGATGCGACCGGTAACAGTTTATCGTTCTTAATACGGAGTGAAATCGGGGTCAATCAATGGGATACAAGAGGTCAGTGCAGTGATCAATGACCATACTCTCTCACTCTATCGCTCTCTTTGTATTTAGTGTATTTTGCCTAAATAATCCTTTAGCTTGTGAATTATGCGAATCTATCATTATGAATAAATTTTCGGTTTCGTATATTTTTGTGTGTTCCAAATTTGATGAACTACGAAACGAGAATGTTGAAATTACTACTCAGAAATCTCTCCGTTTCCAATGTGATGCATGTGCACAGTGTGCATCATGGAATTAATGTCACACTGAATAAATTATGCGGACGGAAATTTCAATTCCGTTACGCATTCAATCGAAGCAGAAATGGTTTATGACCTTTAATTTTCCATTCAGCAATCATATTAAATTTTCCATAATAGTAAAATATTAAAATGCATAAGTCGATTTCCTTATGGTTTTCAATGAGATATTTATATTCGGATTGTGAAGCACAATTCTTCTTCTTAGCGCTTGGAAACATTTGAAAAACGCAACAATTTCAATTCAATTTGAACGTTTTGCGACAACGATCAACGGAACCTCATCTCACATACATACAATTCCAATTGGCTCAGTGTGTGTGAGAACACTGCAATTTTTTTATAAATTTGATATTTGGATTTGCATTCATTGCAATACAAATTTATTTTAGACAATAATCGGTGGGTTTCAATTTATACGCTTGCACAATTTGCAAGTCATGTGAATGTATTAAGAGAAACGATGGAAAAAAAACGAACATGCTGCAGTTTCTTCATTCGAAAGGTGCTAGTGAAGCAACCATGGAAAATGAGAATATGAAGAGAACGAGATAGAAAGATATTGGCAGAAGCAGCCAATGAAAATCAATGGGAAAAGAGAGATAGAGATAAAAAAAAATTATTGAAGTGTCAGAATTGTGTGCGTTTCAAATTTTGCGCACATCGTTTTATGTCGTTCACAGAGGTTACTCTGCTATGAAAATATCGGCATGAATATTTGTACCAAATATTTGTATGCGATAGTATTTTGGTTTGCCTTATTCTTGGTATGGGAGTAAAAGAGCGAACAAATAAAATAGTGTTTGGAATGTTGGCCCCTACTGATCTCTTTAACACTCATACAAAGAATATGGCGAATCGAAAGGTGAATGCATAGAAATATTTGCTGAAAATATTCATGCTGACATTTTCATCGCATAGTAACTTTTGTTCGTTCAATATTTTTCCAATATGGTAAGCATTGAGAGATTTGCATACCATTTACGAGCTGCTATTACTTATGCGTTGAATTCAGTACCGCGAGTACATATCGTCATATGCAACTTCTTCGAACCATACATTCAACAATTTCAGCGTTTCAGTGAATACTTCGTTATCTAGCCAATTCGACAGAAGGCGAACGCGAAAAAAAACACACACACCAAATCGAAGATGGAATAAAAAGAGAGAGAAAAAAAGACGATCCAGTCAAATAAAATTGCACTTATATGTATATATTCTTCCACAGCTAATAAAGACGTATGAGCACACTCAATTTCGCAAGATTGAGTTGAATTAATGATCATGTTGCAGTTTCAATACTGTACAGTCGAAATATGATGCTCATTTACTCGGCAAGGGTGACACATCAAGAACAAAACATGAACGACAGCATGGAAAAAAGCGTGTGGAAAGAAATATGATTGCACAAATAGATATGCAATAGTCAACATTTTCCCGTTCGGTCGACGTTGTCGCTAGAACAAGCTGAAAAAAAAACGAACAGAAACAGAAAAAAAAATGAATAAAAGGTCGAATTGTGTGGGGAATCTCTCTCGATTTATTTCACGTAGTGGATTATTTTTTCAACACCAAATAGTGAAAATATTTATTATTGTAAGCCATCAAAATGAAATGCAATTTTTCCACTGACCATTTTGTTGTTTATGTGCACCGTATAACGCTTATTTTTGCTTTCTTTAATAGAAGTTTCGATAAGTGAAATGCTAAGATTGCTTTCGATAAGTTTTGAGTTGTTTGTAGAATGGCCAGCGAAAGAGAAAGAAATAACAAGTACAAGCAAACCAAACGAAAGATATCAAGGTGAAATTGGAAAATAGAGAAAAATGCACAGCCAACGAAAAAGGATATGAAATTGTAATGGCTCCAATATTTCTGGTGCGCTTAACACAACTGGCTTATCCGTGTAACAATCAATTTTCATCAAGAGGTGGAAGAGTCGAAAAATTAAGTGCACCTGAATTTCAATAAAGTCGGGGAGCAGAGAAAAGAAAATTTCTTTGGAAGTTTCCGTTTTTCCATATCTATATATATACGCGAAATTAAAGGTCACACTCAAATCGTCACAAATTTTAATGAAAAATGGGAAAAATGCAATCCATTCGACAGCACATAAAACTATATGGCCAGACTTGCTGGGGTATATCTTGGAATACCTGTCGAAAAGACAGAGAGAATGGGAGAAACTCCGCTGTAATATTTCATTTCGTCGAGCAAAAGTGGTTGACACGGAAATGCCCGAAAAGCCACTGCACTTTTTCACTGAATTGCCTTCAATTCTTTCCGCTTTTCACTCTCTCGCGTTCGGTTTTCTTGGTTCCTCCCGCTCTTGCTGCATCTCTTTCATTCATATATTCGAATACCAGCTTGATTCGACATAAAATTGTTCACTATCAATCATTACACACGATTAATCACACAAACACATACACATACACACATTTACACTCAAATTCACAATGCCGACACAAACTGATAACTTCAAACTTTATTTTTATATGAATTTGAATTTCCATTTCTATTTGTTTTAAATATTCACCAACTTGGGGCAACGAATGCCTTGTTATTGTGCGCATCATTGGAAAACTTTTAATTCATTCGATGTGGGAGGGAAGACGAGAGATGCAAAATCAAGTGAGAATGATAGAAGAAACGAAATCAACAGTGACAACAACAGCAAAAAACGATGACGACGAGAGAAAGAGATAATAAATGAAATTGAATTATTGTAAGTGCACATGCACATGGGAAATAAACTGCTCCTTCGCATTTCTGTGTGATAAACTGTAAAGTGTTTTCCTGCGTGGCCTTAAATCCTTTTTATTTTCCCGACTATAGATAAGGAATCACGAAATGATAGTGTGTGTGTGTATCTGTGTGCAGATCTTGGTCTTAAGATAGATTAAAAACGAAATACAGTAGAAAGGGAGTCGTCAATTTTCTGCAGTGAACGCCTTTCGGTATGAAAGACCAACCACGCGCATAAACACATAGTACAACACGCACCATGCACCATGCACCATGCACCATGCAAACCATTCCGAATTTGGATGCACAGAAAAGTTGTATGTGTCAGTTTCGAGTAGTTTTAGTTTTCCTCATGAATGTGATGTGTTTTTTTTTCTCGTCGTTTTTCCTTTGTCCATAAATGCAATCTGCATAATATCTGGTTGGAAGTTGAAAAGACTTCATTTTTCCTTCCATTCCTGTCTGCCTTCACTGAGAGAAGTTTCCTCCTAATTTCATTTCATCGTCTTATTCTCTATTTTTTTCCGCTGTTTGGTCCTTTCCACAAAACGATTTTGTATGTTTTCACATATTTCTTTTTTCTACTTCGTGTTTTTTAGCACTACATGAAATGTAGAGCTACTAATCTGCTTTTTTTTTCTTTTCTTAATACTTTTTGAGTGATGAAACGAATCATGGTGAATTTGAATTTTATGCTCATATTTTTTATTTAATTTAAAACAGGTGCACTAACGACAAATAAGTGCACAACATCTCAAAGCGCCAATCAAATTTTTATTATCAAATGTTGTTTAAAAATTACATTAATTTTTTGTATAATATTTTCTGAGTCTTGAACAGAATTAAAGTGATTTTAGATTCAATGCTCATATTATTTATTTAACTTAAACCAAAGGCAGTGTATTTCAAAAAATAAATAAAATCAAGATCTTGTAATTCATTTGGCAAATAAATATATTACTTCAAAGTTACTTTGATGAAATACATTTCATGTAGTGCGCCAAAGAATAGTTTGTTGTGAAACAACAAAATAGATTAAGTAACTAAAAACTCAAGAACGCAGAGCGAAGCGAAGCGAAGCTCTACGGTCTTGTTTTCTCCTCCTCTCTCTCGCTCTTTTCTATCGACTTTACTTGGCTAACACTTGGCTTAGTACAAAACATGACAGTGATGCACAGTCACATGCACATGCGACAGATAGAAGATGAAAATATTGAAAGCGAAAAAGAGCGAGCAAGGAAGAAATGGATTGCAAATCTCTATGCCGTCTTCATTTTCAAGTAGATGCTTGCCAGATAATATGGAATGTGCGATGCAAAGCGAATGAGTGGAGGAGAGCGAAGGAGCATCAAATGACATTGAGAATGAAGATAAACGGATTTGTGGATGTGGAGTCAAAGCGAGAACATTGTTGCTCAATCAAAAACAGTGAAAAATTGTTGTATTTTAATTCGATTCACTTCACAATTCCGTTTAAATGCTTTTAATCTTCATTTTCCTCCGCGTTTTTGTTGTACCGTTATCTTTGCACAATTGCTTCGCCTGCACCGCTGTGTATGGCTTTTACGTGCTGGATGACAATTTGGAGCGCACGCACAAGACGAAGAAGACATTTGAACAATAGAATTCTTGATTTTTTCATTTGATTTGACATATGAAATGTTTATTTCAACAGTGCATTTGAAATGAAGAGTGGATTTGAGGCGGGAGGTATGGGCAATGACTGCTTCTCATTTCGTACTGTTTCATTTGACTCAAGTAGTCATTACTTGTGCTCTTTTTTTTTCTTCTGTCATTCAATTGCCGTTTAATTTCATAAATATAATCATTTCTCTTACCGCAGTTGACGATGGCAACGGCAGCAAACGTGTGCGTTGTGCTTCTGTCTAGGTCGGTCTTTGTGCTTGATGCAATTTCATATTGTCATTTAATTTTATTTAGATTGACGTTAATAAGCTGATCAATGGTGTATAACTGGTGTATGAACATTGTGAGGCGATGTTCTGTCGATATTTTTTTTTTCAAATACATCGTATGAATTGTTCCTGATGCTTTTGAAATACGCCAGATTGCAAGCTCCATTTCAAGTATATGTGATTTACCTTTAGCCAAAAAGTTTACGAGCACACTCTAAACCTAAACATGGTACCTAATCAGTGCATCTACGTGCGCACACAGTACACATCAGGCACGGTGTAAGTTGTTTCTCGCTTGGCAATAACATTACCGTATTGCGTACAAACGAAATTCGCTCTCTTTCTCTCTTGCATTCACTCACTCGGTCTTTTGTTCTCCCTCTCTTACTCTGGAAACTTTTCGAAAATTGGCTGCACATTGAGGAAGCGAAGCATGCAGAAATTTATGTAAATTGGTACTGAAATACGTGAGCGCTGCCGAATAATTATTTTGTCATTTAACAAGAACGACACACACCGATTAAACAATCTCCGCTCAATGAAATACACTCTCATTCTCTCTCTCTCTCCCCCCCTCTCTCTCTCGCTCCCATCTGCTGATCACTTCCAATAGCTGCATATATGCTGTTTTGGTCTTCAATACATTTGACTGTAATTCACTTGACGAAACGAGCACCCGGCCATCATCGTCGTCAGTGTTGGTGGCGATGGTGACATTATGGAGGAGAAAACCTCAACTCAAATTGATCTGATATCAATTTAAATTGAGTGTATTTATTTATGCGATACAAAAATCAGTCGATTGGAGTTGATTGGAAATGTTGAAATTCGCCTCATGTTTCAAATTAAATCAAATCGAAGGAAGTCTTTGAAACAAATATCTGGAACACAGCGCCAATGCGTCTATGTGACAAATTTTGTGCGATGAGCGCACAACTGCACAACGTTCAGCACATTGTTCATTCGACGAAAATCTTGGAGGGATATCGAGGAAGAGGAAGGGAAAGAGAAAGAGAGATCGGAAATATCAATTATACCATCGATTCCTTGTCAATGGCGCCTGATTCAATTTCAAATCGGAATGAAGTGATTTCCGTCAATGTGCGAAATGATTGAATCTTCAAATGAAATTCAACCGCAACGCAATATCACGCGCCGAATAATTTTCTGACAATGAAAAATGCTTAAAAGCAAACGTTCACATCCAATGTGGATAATAAACAACCACTAAAATCTGTCAAACGAAAGCACATTTGACATTTTAACAAAAGCGGTCGCCACACACATCAATCACATACTGTATAAGTCGCTATCAAATATAAGCCAATGAGCGCGCGCACTCACAAACAAACACATACACACATATTGAAATTGACTGTTATTGTGAACCTTCCTCTCAATAACAGCATCGATGACAACAACAAAAACCGACATTTTTACACACACCGTAAGTGTATTTATATATGTTATGCATGCGCTAGGTTGTCCTTTGTGTTGTCCACTTAATGGGCCAATATAGAAACTGGCGTTTTTATCGAACGACCATTATGGCAAACATGATCGCACGCGCAAAAAAAAGGAAACGCAAACCGTATTGTACTCTTCACCAAAATTAATGAGGATTTTTCATGGATGGCTTCCTATAAATTGTATTTAAAATTGATATTTAGTGATTTTCAATGGGCTATTTGCTGCCCACGCATCAATTTAATTTGGTTAATTCATACAACTCCCACCACTATACACAAGTACACGTAACATCACATTTAAACCAATTGTTCGCAAAACCCATTTTAATAATGAAGCTGAATGGGCAACTTCTCAAAATGCAATCTTCTTAATCGCTATAAAGCTCTTTAGTGTGCCCGGCACACTGTGCCGTCAAAGCTATTATGTAAATTCTATCGTAAGTATTCACCGATGAAACACAATACCGGCATTTGATTGTTCTCAGTAGAAGAAAGGGAGTTGAACAAAAGTGAACATCACAACCGCTTATGGAAAATCAACTAAGTCAATGAATAAACCAAAAAAAAACAAATTCAAATCGAAAAAAAAAATTGTTTTCAAATCAGCAATCATATCGTATATGACAAAAAAATATATATATTGTGGGGGCGGAACGAAGCAAAACAGAGAAACAACCGGGCAACTCGGGTTAAATAATTTATTTATTGCGATTTGATGTGAGAGAGATAGAGCATTTTTGTGGTTCGCTGATCAAAACTGCATAAGCACCGAGTGTAAAGGAGAAAGAGAAAAAAAAACTGCAGGCCGTTGAATGGCTATGATTTATATTCACCACAAACTGCAGTGTGTATTGTTATTTGTGGCTTTCCTTGGTGAAATGGAATTATACATTTTCATTGCACGCATGTCGTTCTCACTATACAGGCACAGGGCACACACACACACAAACAAACATACCAGTATCTATTCGGCCGTGAAATGCGTGCATGTGATATGTGTGAGATAATTTCTCTAACATTTCACAAAAATGCATATATGTTCATGAGATGAGTCATTTTCACAATGTTTTGAATCAATTCAATTATAAAATTCATATAAATTTTTTTTTATTTATTTAGTTTTTGTGTGTGAATATCCATTTTTTCCGACCTGCACATGGAGTCTTTGAACGAGTTGCAACTTCAACCGACAAAAATGTGTTAACCAATGTCATTTAGTCATTTTTATTCAATGTACTTTTTGCTCACAATTTCATTCAATATACACAAGTATGTCATGGCATAAATTCATTCTCAGTGATTCAACCACCACGTTTTGGTATAAATGAATGTAAAGCTAGTTCAGAATTGTCCTTTCATCACCATGTAACCGTCCGCATCCGACGCTTGGATCGGAATTGGATAACATTGCGGTTCGCATTAGATACAGCAATATGTTGTGTTGGATATTTCAACTCATGTGCAACGTAGCGTCAAATCCGACAACACATAAAATCTAATTATAAACCAAATTATTAGTGTCATTGTTTAATGTTTACACCAACGAAATTCTTTTAAGTTTTTTTTTTTATTTTACACTTTGTTGCTTTTTTCGCGGTACAACAATCCATTTAATCTCAAACTGAAACTATTATCGTTGAAACCGTGCCATAACTAAGAATCCAACATAAGCAAAATGGAAAAAAAGCAGAGAATCATTTCAGCATAGATATTCAATTTTCTGATGAAATCTCAGCAACTAAATGCAGTGACTGCGAACGTCGCTGTGAGTAAACGAGCGTTCTACATTCAAGCGCGGACATGCATATACATTGGATTACACACAATCGGAGTGAGTGTGCGTGCGAAAGAAGAGAAGAGAGGAGAGACGAACGAAATATGTCGCATTGAACGATGAGAGTGAACTCTCTTTGTTTCATGGAATTGTTGTTCCTTCTTTTTTTTCTTCTAACAAATTGGTTGGCAGCACAAACACAAGTAAAAAAAATAAAATTCTTTAACTAAACACAACAAAAAAATAATCAAATATTGTTTTGTTTATTTTTTTCAATTTGATTTTTTTTGCTTGTGTTTGGGCTGCCAACCAATTGGTTGGAAGAAAAAAAGAAGAAGGAACAACAATTCCAAGAAACAAATAGTAAGTATTCGCCACACTGACACTGTGTCAAGTGGACATTCATTTGTATCGCTCGATGCAACACATTTCGTTCGTCTCTCTTCTCTTCTTTCGTACGCACACTCACTCTGATTATGTGTAAACCAATGTATATGAATGTCGGCGCTTGAATGTAGAGCGCTCATTTACTCACAGCGACGTTCGCAGTCACTGCATTCAGTTACTGAGATCTCATCAAAAAATTGAATATCTATGCTGAAATGAATCTCTGAAAAAAAGGGGGGGGGGGAGAAAGCGTGTGGAGTAAAACCAAATAGAGAACAAAGCTGATTTCGAAATTGTCCGTATAATTTGTGTTCATGTTTTTGTGAAAACACCAATTCCTGTTTTTCGTCGCCTTAATTATGTCTTGCTCCTTTTCAGCTGTCGTACTCAGAAAAAGGAGAAGAAAAATACTTCGTCACAATTCTAATCCATTTTTATTGGAAATAATTGTAGGACACAAATCAACAACAAAATATGCATGAATGATATGAAACTAATCGCAACCGAATATCGTTTGCTCGTTCTGCTTGCCTGCCACGGCCTAGCCGACGGAGTACTTTTAGCCGATATTACGTCTGATTTGTGGTTGGCAACGTGTGTGCGACTACAACGATTAGACATCAATGTGTACACATTGTGTGTAAGCGCCCGGTCGCTAACAACATTTGTATCGA
Source organism: Sitodiplosis mosellana (assembly GCF_009176505.1). Lineage (NCBI taxonomy): Eukaryota > Metazoa > Arthropoda > Insecta > Diptera > Cecidomyiidae > Sitodiplosis > Sitodiplosis mosellana. Next base: position 13,193,797 of record NW_022601467.1, on the reverse strand, counting down.
AGTCTCTGTCGCTCACTCACTCTTTTGTTTGTATAATTGTTTTCATGAGCTTTTCAAATGACACATTAATTAATAAGGCAAACACCTAAGCAACAATTATCGGTAATTTCCTGAAAAGGAATTAGAGTTACAAGCTTCTACTAATGTGCATTTTCAGTGTATGTTTGTGTTTGTGTCTGAGTGTCTAGAGACATGTTGCTTTTGTTTGGCTTAGATCACAATGAATGAGCGTGTGGTGTTAGCAACTGGCACATTGTGCTACAGGCTTTTGGCCGATTCTCATTTGTTTACGGTTCATTTGTTTCATTTGCAATTATTTGACAATATTTGAAATATTTGCAAACATTTGCGCAGAAAAAAAACCACCAAGGGGACAAATACAGAAAGAGAGAGAGAGAGAATGAATCGCACTTAGGCTAGGATTATTCCATAGTAATCGTTGAAAGCGGATGAAAAGAAAAAAAAGAAGTGGAAAATGTTCAGAGATGAAAGCGAAAAAAATGAGATCTTCGGCAATACACGATTCATTCAGTGCACAGTGTACACGACGTTTATGAGCGCAGACGGTAATTTACGTTGCTTTGTATAGTCACAAACGGATCAAATGAACTGTGAGTAGTAAGCTTTAACAAGCATTTTTCCATACACATTTGAATCTTTCTGTTCGCGAGAGCTTCGCTTCTTATCCATCTCGTTTGCGGTTATTTATGCGTATTGATCCATATTTCAAAAGCAAGCGGAGCAAAGGAAAAAGACACACGCACACACACCAGAAGAAATGGCGGATACAGAATAGCTCTTACTTTTTTTTCTATGTTGAATGTTATTGATATATTCACATCGAATTTAGATTCATTTGCTGAGTTAAATGCCCCCAAGGTCCTATCTCGATCTGTCTATTTTGTAGTAATTTTCATTCAGGCAAAACGTCGTAAATGAAAGCGTCTGTGTGAAAATGGCAACGAAATGGAGCGTATACTCTTCCTTTCTGAAAGGAGAGTTACAGAGAGATGGAGATAGAGAGTGAGTAAGTGAGTGCGAGCAATTCATCAAGACATTGCATTTATAGATGTAGCGCGTCCATACGTAGTAAATTAATGTCTTGTAGCCTTTAATCAGCTTATCGCGTTACATTATCTCATTAGGTGTAGCAAAGCTTACCGTGATTGCATACACATTTAATCAATACAGCGATATAATGGTACAAAGCAATGGTGGAAAGGACTTCTTTCGATGCCAAAAAAAACTTCAACAGGGCACTGACAGTGGAATGCTGGTTCGAACGATCCAAATCAGTCGCTATCACTCGGTACCTCTGCTATCTGTGTCTCAATTTCTGTGTGTGCGAATGCGGAGACAAAGTTTGCGCATTTTAGTTTTTGAACTGTCGAATCGATTCAATTCGCAAGTCAAACGGTGTGTGTGTGTGTGTGTGTGTGTAATCGCTCAAAGTATGTTGTACCAAATCACAGAAAAAAGCCACTAAATTTCAAGTCACAGATTATTTTGGTAATTTGATTCTGGAGAATAGATATTTTTACAAACATATTTTGTGTAATCTATTCGGAAAATATATACACATTGATAACATGATGATACTACTTCTAGTTGCACCTTTTGGCAAATGCGTATCAGCAAATTAGGTTGTCCTTGTTTGAATTTGGTTCTTGAATCAAAACAAAAACATTAATTTAAATATCAACAATTTTTCATCTGTCTGGGCGTACGAGGGCGACAGCTTTTGTTACCTTTCAACCTTCCAGGGCGAACGGCTGAACGTAAATATCATTCAACTTGGCCCTGTTTTTGACACACACTCTCTCGATATATGCTATTGCTTATGGGATGGGACGAGCTAAGTTGAGTTGAGCCGAGTCGAGTTTTGTCGAGTATGGGATTCTCATTCTCTTTTTCGTTAAGCGCTAGAAAATGACATGCACTGTAATTTATTTCCGAGATCCGGTATATCGCTCTCTCTCTCTCTCTCTCTCTCTCGTTCTTTGTGTGTGGCTGTACTGTTTGCGTTCATGCTCTTCTTGTAATGCTATTTATTCACTTATATTTGCGTCCTAATAAACCGAACTTAGTTCAGCGTTACTTTTAATTGTGCTCTAAAATAATAACACATTCATGCAGTTTGACGTTCGCGTAATGGGATTATTGCTTATAAATATATATGTTGTAGCAATATTAAGCTTCTAGATACACATGTTTCATTGTATTGTATTTTGTTGTAGTGCGCGCGCGAAAGTCGACTCATAGCATATAGTGTGTAGTGCGAAGCATACGCATCCGAGGGAAAGGCATACCCAGTCTTGCGCGCTCACATAGAAACACACACACACATACACACGTACACTTGGAAAAAGTTTTCACTTTGCCTTTGTTCACGCCAGTGGATGCCGGTGGGATGCTAATAATAAAATTTGTTCTATACTTGTGCTGGTGGTGATGGGATTCGATATTTTTTTCATTAAATTCGTTCGTTGAACAGTTCGGTGCTCGTTTACTGTCACGTTTGATTCTCATCAAAAGTGCCAGAAGTTTCGATTCGTGTCTCCCAATGCATCCCTACCTCTCTCTCTCTCTCTTTCTCTATCTCCCTCTTTCTTCCCACGATAGGATGTGAAGCACAATTTCAACAGAGCACAACCGTTATTTATGTGTGTCATTGTCATCCCGTTGTCATGTGAAATTGTTAGAGCGTGCACTCCAAATGCATGGAGCTATCGAGCTGGATCCGTCAACGAACGATACCAACAAATGAACGAACACTTTCTTTCTCTCGTTTTATGCTATATGCTTGCTCCGTATCTCACGACAGCACAAGCGGAAAACTTTCAGTCCAACTCTGCTAATGCCATTATCCAAATTCATAATCATAATAACTATTATGGGACATGGATTTTGAGCATGGAATATTGTGCGTATGTGTGTTGTGTGTCGCGGGTTACCTCGATAAACGTTTGAAAATGCAAACCAAATACAACAAAACACTAACCAAAACGCAATAAAAGACCGAATGTTATTAATAAAATCGAGATTTTACATCGGATTGAAAATGTATGGTGAAAAATATACGCGTAATAACCAGGCAATGGTAATAGCGAATCCGGAGGAGTCGGAGAATCGTTCAACATTAGCATCAGTATCGGCAACAACAGCAGCAGCAGCAGCAGCGGTATCAACAAAATAAAACCAGAATAATGCTAGTGGCAACAATAAAAACAACAACAACACAACAAACATTTGTGGCAAACATTTCCACCTTAAGTGGTGTTGGGCATGAGTTATTTGTCACATAGTCTCTTTGCTCCATATTCTGCGCTATGCTCGCAACTTGTACTTTTTATTTGTGTTCAGCTCTTTTATGTTAATTATTTGTTCTTTCGTCGAAGCGTGAATGTTCTTTTTTTTCCCCATTATGCTTCTCATCGCTGATTCGTTCCTTATATCTTCGCTTTCGTCGCGGCCCGCAAATATGAAATACGTCTGGATTCATTTCGTCGAAATGGCTGAATGATGGAATTAAATAAGGAATAATTGGTTAGATGATGGCATGGAATTGCATACGATATTCCACTTGAAAAGACGGGTTTGGAACGTGATGCCATGGCATTGTGCGGTGAATAGAGGGAACAAGTGAGCGGGTGCGGATGCGCTCGCTCGCTCATTCGCTACCAAGTGATGAGCAAAAAGAGTGATTAAGTTTTACGCTAACAAATAGAAAATTAAAGTTGGGATGATTTTCCATTTTCATGGACTTAAGATAATCAATCACAATTTCATTATCCGCTTTGTGTCTCATTTTCCGTCATCGTTTCTTTTGAGGCATCCATTTGTTTTTTTGCATGGTGCTGGTTCTGGTGCTGGTGCTGGTGCTGTTGGTTGTGTGTGTGTGTGTATTTGTTTGCTTGTTTTTCTTCCTGTTTTGCCATTGTCGTATTTATTTATTACTCGTATTATTATTTCTATTTCATTGTCTTTGGTTGTGTCGATGCTTCTATGTGTGTGCGTCTTTCTGTGTGAGCGATAGCAAGAGCAAGAGCCTGAGATACATTAACTAAATAGAAAACAGGTCATAATTTATTATTATTTTTGTTTGGCTTTGTATGGATACTTATGTAACAAGAGGTCGCCCATTTGCCTCAAACATGCCACTGAAGTAAGAAAAATGGAACAAAATGTACAAATCTATACATTTTTCGAAATGAGGGAATGGCGAAGGGGGGGGGGGGGAGGTGAGGGTATTGCACCAATTCATAATGATTGTTGTTTTTGGTTTAACGCAAAGCATAATGTCAGGCGATTGGCGGCGATATTCCAGAATCGTTCATTCATTCACTCAAAAACACACACAAATTCGACAACACAGAAGACTGGACCCGAGCGATTTGAATCGAGAACACACTGTACTGGTATTGAATAGTAAGATGACGCATCAGCATTTCCATTGGCAGCGTGGCATGTAACCGTCGCAATCTCTTCCCTTTTTGCTCTTGCTTTCGTTCTTTCTCTTCCGCTGTCGGCGCCAAATCCATTTCATTGAATTCGGTGCGTATGCGGTGATTCGGATTTAGGGCTTGTGCATAAATTTGGTGCGTATTTTAAATGCGATGGTTACCGGGCTAGATTGTATCAAAAAGGTGAACGAAACTTTAAATATTGCAGTATCATCAGCATGAAATGAAACGGTATTTAATATAGTTGTTGTTATAGAACCCTATATATTTATTTCATATAAAAAAAATTGCGTAGCTCAACCACAACCGGGGCCAGAGCCAGAGCCAGAGCCAGAGCCAGAGCCAGAGCCAGAGCCAGAACCATAATAGCGTTCTTTCAATTTTTTTTTTCTAATTCACACAACGCATTGCGGTGTAAATGTTCGCTGCGCGTTTGGCAACTGTGTGCCTATGGTGTATATGCTTGTCTAATGGCCAGCAAATGAAATTAAAAAATTATACAACAATGACACAAGGGAAAAAACATATCGTCACATTTTCTATGTAATTATATATTTTGTTTGGTATCTCTTTTACTCGCTCGCTCGTTCGTTCGGTAATTCGGTATGGCTCACTCGCGAAAAACAGCAACAATCAACGTGTGCAATTGAGATAAAAGCGCATTGTGATAGAATAGATTAAGTGATAGGATCTCTAAGCAAAAGGGCTAGCGAATAACAACGAATGGACTGATGGATTCCGAACATTTGGCCGAACGATGATCTGCAATTAATCTGGAAATTGCCGATTCACAACATTTTCTTCCATCGTAATAACAGCACAGAGCACATACACACTCTCTACTCTCTTCCTCTCCCACTCTCTGCCAATTAGATAAATGGGGAAACGTTTTCAATTCACACCACAATACAACACAATACAATAAAACACCACACCAAAAACCAAAGAACCGACTGACTGAGAAAAAATGTATCAAAACCATTCGTGCAAAATCACAGAATGAAAACCATTCAACGAAAAGCAACAAAAGCACACAGAAAGAAGAACAAAATGGTTTTCGAGTGGAATGTCGACAAAATATCAAGTACGAAGATTTTAAGTTTGGTACACTCCACACAAAACATATTCGACATTGGTTTCTCGCCACGCTCCACTCAGTTCACACCGAGGACCGAGTCCATGCCGTGATCGAATGAAGTGCGGAAGAGCAAACAAAATACTTGTACCCACGTCGAACATATTTTCTTTGATTTTGAAGATTTTGAAGAGAAGAACGTTAGCGCATAAAGCATTCTTGCTTTTGTTTAGATTTGTATTTCAGATGGTGCTGGTGGTGGTGGTGGTGTTACTTATACGTCGTCTTCTTCTTCTTCTTCTTCTTTTTCTTCTCCTCTTTCTTCTCTTTTTCGATTTTGTTTGAATTTCTAACTCCGTTCAAATGAGAGAGAGAAAAACGAACTCCTCCATTCATGCAAGTAAAAGATTGTCAAACGGTTTACGCTCGGACAGTTCAATTTAAAAGCAGCAGACACTTCAATCCGAATGTTCATTAAATTCTTCAGCATTCACCATTGTCGGCGACCGACGATGCGGATACAAAAGAATGGCAACGAAGAGAAAATTAAATGACAGATAACACTAAATATTTGCGTCCATTTAAACGGTATATTCAACGCGACATTATCCCAATGCCCCGGCAATTCTCGTTCAAAATTCTATTTGGTTAACAATTTTCCACTCTAAGTCGATTCATACATCGCACATAAACCCACACACATATCAACATATAACTCGCACATTTAAGTGCTTTCTTCTCATTTTTTTGATTGAATTCTTCGACTCCTCATGCGATACTGCTGCAAAATTTGCGTAAAATGTGGAACAAACTAACCACACTCTGTTCGATCTATGAGTGGATGTAAAACAGTGAATTATTATATGAATCGAACGAGCTTCCGTGAACTTTACTTTGGAATGGTCACCAATACCAATACTTTTACGTTCATTTCGAATGTACGCAAAAGAAATTGAATAATACAAGAAAATAAATTAACTTATGTCCGCAAAACAAACTTTTCCGCACGGTTGTCCAAAGCAATGATACCAAATATACAAAGGTCACGCGTTTTTCCATAAGTAATGTTATTTAAGTCAAGTTAGTTTTCATTTCTTGTCTCTCGTGTTTTCTACTTAGTTGGTTTGCTTGAATAAGATTCAACACATAAAATAATCGACAAAAAGCAATAGATAAAGAGCGCCATTTTACACACGTACCAAAACATGAATACGTTGAAATATAATACAAAAAGCCCCACCGCCCGTCAGTTCACATGTGTTCAATGGCATTTTTGCCACAATGCGTTTGTGGCATAATGCGATTTTCACACATTTAATGTTTAATCAAAACTTGGATCGCTTTTTTGTGAGTATATGCTCAAATGTGAGCAAATATGTGTATTGGGGAGCGCGATAGAGGGAGGAAGTAGGAAAAATTGTCATTGAAACGGTGTGCGGTATATAACTAAACTACAGCGTGTTCAGTTAAAATGTCATTCGTGATAAAAATTATTGAACTAAACTACTGTTTCTGATTTCAAGGGTTAATTCATATATTTGGCTGATACCAAATAAATACCCCAGAGTATTACAGCATGTAAACTTGAATAGAATCAAAGGCAACTATGTGTATATACATTTGTGTTATTTGTTTTAAAGACACACTTCAATGATGTGAACACATCCCTCCATTTTCGCACTCTCTCTCTTTCTCTACTTTTCGCTCCTATTTCACTACATCTCTATTTCAATGAGACAAGTGCGTGAAAATTGAATCAGGCCAAAGTTAGTTGCTTTGCCATTCGTTTGTACTTCTGAATAAGATCAATGGAAAAAACTTCAAGTTTCTGTTTAATTTAATCAAGCTTTTGCGGGCGACTGTCATTGGTCCCACAAATTTCGTTCCGTTCCACGTCCGCGTCCGTGTTCTTGGGTGTAGTACACAAAGTGGGCGAAATCAACCAGGTAAATCGAAATTTCTGCTCGTAATTGAACGATTTAGCTGCTCAGTTTTCTTACTTTTGCCGCGCAAGTGGTTGAACATACGAAGAGAATATTTTTTTAAAAAGATTCAAAGAAAATGACCCCAGGGCCCGCTAACATCCTATCTAAATACATTATAACCAGTAAGCACACACTAATACACTTGCATTTCTACTATGAATACGTTTCATGCTATGTGTTTTAACCAGAGATTACTATAAGATATTTTTATTCATATGGGATAGAAATATCGCATAAAAATATCAGATATTTTTCATGCGTTTCCAAGCGTGACTCCACACTTAGCTTCTAAATGTGACACCGTAGTAAGTGTGGGCATACGTTTTGCGAATAAGCGACAAAGAGAATGGAAACAAGTGCGTGTGTGGTAGTGAGTAGCCTGATACGATGCTTCTCAATGTAGCGACTAATACACGCGCACTTGTTTCCATTCTCTTTGTCGCTTATTCGCAAAACGTATGCTCACACTTACTACGGTGTCACACTTAGAAGCTAAATGTGGAGTCGCGCTTGGGTTGCGTTGTTGTAACGCATCTGCAGTACAAAATTCATATTCCTTTCTGCTTCCCAAGTCAATTTTGCTGAATTCGGCTCGGATCAGTCTCAAATTCGACTTGGGAAGCAGAAAGGAATATGAATTTTGTACTGCAGATGCGTTACAACAACGCAACGCATGAAAAATATCTGATATTTTTATGCGATATTTCTATCCCATATGAATAAAAATATCTCATAGTAATCTCTGGTTTTAACTTCATTTAATTTTGGAAATTGAAAGAAAAACTTCTCGATAAAATATATTTTAAAACATAATTGTAATAAAAAAAACTTTCAAGTAAGAATGAATAATTGATGAGTAAAAGAATTCGGTGGAATACTTGAATCAAATATGAACGTTTGAAAAACGTATGACGCGTGCCGAAGCATAAGTAATGTCAAAGTGTGTACAAAGAGTGAAGCAATAGAGCTTTTAACGCTATGTGCTATAGTGTCTCTGTTGATGTTGATCACTGACGTTTATAGTGGTAGAATGACCCAATTGTTATTGGGCTGAACACTCAAACTCAATGAAACCAACCAGGTAAATCGAAAGAATCTCAATACTTTTACTGTAAAAAATGCTGCTCACTGACGTTTGAGTAGTTTGGAGCGAAAATGTAATACAGAAAAGTTGCGCGGAAAAATGTCAATGATGAATGAGCGAAAAAGGGATAGTTATATAGTAAACTATAGTGAACTATAGTGAACTATATAGCTATCTCTTTTCATTTAAAATTTTTCCGCGCAACTTTTCTGTATCGCTCAGCGTTTACTTAAATCGCTTAGAAGCAATTCTTTCCTTTTTTTCTTAGATTCATTTTTTAAAAGCTTTTATATTTATGTTGAAAATTGAAAATAAAAAACAAAAGATGATGAACATGCTTTTTGACGAAGACATTTCATTTTTATTTGCGATCCATTGCCTGCAAATGGATATGCGAATACGTGTGCTTTACAAATGTGAAGAATTGCGAATGTACGAATACAATCATGGATGACCAAATATGAACAATTGATGGATGCAAATAATAATATTTCTATGATTGAAAAATTCGAGTATGTAAGCACTAAGTAGAAATTTTATAGAGTATTTAGAGAAATGAAAAAGAGATCAAATGTTGTAAAACTACTCGCACTTATTGCGAGACATTCGCACCTCAGTAAGGTTAGTAGTGGGGATGCCGCGTGAAACGAATATAAATGGAGTGTCACCAAGAGCAGTGAACGTCATTTTGAGTTTGAATCTCGTTGAAAACTTCGATTTCGGTGAATGCACCACTGTTTCCACATATTTAAATACGAACATTCTTCATGGGAGAACGTTTTTCTATGGGGGAACGTTCTTCCATACAAAATTCTTTGAATATTTTATTGTGAATTGAAACTAAAATCCAAAATGTTCATTCAAAATAATCAATTCAAATCACTACGAGTCGAATCAAAGATGGCGAACAAATGTCATGAAAAAAAAAGAAGAAAAAACTCCTTTAACTCGTCAACTTGTTCCGAATTCCAGTCATAGTAAAATAATTTTTTTAGCTATATTGTTATTAATAATAATATTATTATTATTATATAATTGAATTTAACAATATATGTATTACTTATATTTTATAATGGATAAATCTAAAACGTCATATTTTTATAATATTTCTATGAACAAACGCGTATCGATTGAACGTGACATTGTATTTGTGTTGATACATTGATTTTGTAATATTCTGGGCTAATGATTATTTGTTTGTTTTTATTTATATCAAAATAAAAATAGAGACAAGGTGTCTTACTTCCGTAAGGTAATCTTTTCTACACGATCCTACGTCCCATAAATAACTCAAGATTTCGCGATTTTCGGCGTTCAAAAATCGAAAAAAAAAACTGATTTTTAATGGATCAAAAAATCCGGGGTGATCGCAATATTTTACTTACACGATGTGGTCGTGTGGAAAAGTAATAGAAATGAAATGAAATGTAAATGATACAAGCATCTTTTTAATTAAAAATAAAACGAATTACATACATACGTAATCCAAACTTTTACGCTCCGCATCAATTTAGTTTACCTCCCGCTCAATGTTTAACCAAAATTTCAATGAAAACTTTTTTCAAGATCTTGGTTTAATTTCTTTTTTTGAAAGACACCGCCTCTGGTTTAAATCGAATAAAAAATATGAGCATCAAATTCAAATTCACCATAATTTGTTTCAGTAGTCAAAAAGTATTAAGACAAAAAAAAGAGCAGATTAGTAGTTCTATATTTTATGTAGTGCTAAAAAGGAATGATTTGCAACTAATTTTCCCAAGCTTAACCTGTGATTGTAAAATCCAGATGTGTTGCGATTTTATTGCACTTGAAAACGAACGTTGCGTTTTATTGTTGTAATAAAAATAGTTCGGTTTAATGCCACAAAGTCGAGACATAGAATGAACTTGAACCTTAAATATATGAATAACATCGGTTGGATGGTTTTATTCCATCTTGAATTGCATCGTTTTTGGACCAGAAGTGATTTCGACTAGGACGCATATATCCTGAATATATATTGAATGAAAGAAGAATACCAAGGAGGAAGGGGAAAAAAATGGAAGGATTAACATATTCAAAACTATCTAGGCCATTCTATACTAAGTCCCCCGGTAGGCTTTAGTGTGCTTGCAAACGCTTAGCATCGTATCGTATCGAGCATATATATAGTTCATTCACCATTTCGTATTTGGTATGGTTAAATCGTACATCCACTCCTTCATATTCTAAGCGGATAATTCAGGAAAAACCAAATAACAACGAATGGTCCCATTCTTTTTGACTTTGAGCTATATCAATTTTACTTAAATCCAATATGTTTCCTGGTTTTTTTTATAACTTTCAGAGCAGCCCTGTGTGTCTCTTTCATGCATAGTGTTTGATATTTTCGAGGAAATACCAGTGCGGATTCTCAGCACAGATATAGGATTATGTGGTATTTACTATCTCATTTATTTGATCCACACACAGAAGTCAATATGAGTTTTTTTCACTCCTTCTCACTCTCACTCTCACTCCCACTCTCTCTCTCTCTCTATCCTCCTATTTCTCTTTCTGTGTGTGTGTTCATCAAAAGGCTTTTTGTAGTGCAAGCGCTCGGAAAAAGTATCCCGTTTGCCATAGCGCTTGGTATTTGATCTGTCAAAGCAGCAGTTGAATCTAGTAGTAGTTCTCATAGACGAAGATATGGTTATGGTTAAGCCAATGTTATTCTCGAAATAAGCGGCAAATGCTTTACTTCGCAATGTATTCCTGTGTATGTGTTATGAAACGATTGGTTGCGTCGCTGCAAAGATTTCAACTACAGTCGACCAAGTTTCTTCTGATAAACTTCGAAACTTTAACTGGAGTAATTTTATTGCTGATCAAGCGAGATGAATTAAATCATTTTCATTTGAAATAGATTTTCAGCATGAAAATAGATCGTTGCATATAAACGCGTTTTATGAATCAGCTGATTTTCTCTGTATTAAATTGTATGCCCAAATTTTTTTTTTTGCCACGAATCATGTGGCACGTTCTCGGAACGTATATGCCGACAATAAATGCGAATAGAGTTATATGGAGTTGTTTATGGATAACGTAACAAATCATGCTGGGACAATCGTACGATAAATAAACACGAACCAAAAAAAAATCGTTGCTCTGTCCGTTCATTAAATGAGCCGCTGGTGCCTGGTCCCTTTCCCAATTTTATCTATCGATATTCGTTGGGCAGAGATAGAAAGGGACAGATCTAGAGCAAAAGAATGGCGGTAGTGTGAGAGCGGAGGGCAGCACTATCAACCCAGCAAACATTTCATATGTACATTAATCGTTTTGCGTCGGAGAGTACATTTGGGTGTGATGGGACAAGAAATTCGTTGTGCAGCAGCCAAAATATTGTCTAAGCAAAATGATAAAGTGCCGACAACCGAAGAATACGGAGGAAAATAAGTGTTATTATTTGAAAGCTGGATACGTATACGTATCAGTAGTCAATAGCCAAATCCATTTGCAATTTGTTTAAGGTTTCCCCAGCGAGCTGTTTCACCACGAGACACACAACAAACACATACACACAAAGATATGGCAAACGCGCGCTATATGGCATTTTTAATGCTTATCCTACTGTGTGCTTTATGCTTTCTTCTGCTATTTACACCAATTTAGATATTATATCCTTCAGTTTTATTCGTTTTCTTGTACTTCAGGTAAAGTACGAAGATAAAGCAATTTTCCATTCCTTTTTCCGATTGCTTATTACACTCTTTGTTATTGCCTCGCTGTTGTCGCTACGTTATCATATCGCTGCTTGGCATTATGCATCTTTGTTCATCTCGTTCTCTCTCTTTCTCTCTCTCTCCCTCCGGTGCGCCTTCGTTCGTCCTCAATGCGGTCTCGAACCGTTTTATTCTCACACTCTCTCCCACTCTTTCTTGATCTTTTTTTTTCCACAGGCCCCACACAGCGAAATAGAAAAGAACCTGTTGTTGCACATGCCATTTGATATTCGGTTGATTGGAATGAGCTGTGAGCCAAGAAAATTTCAAATGGCATTATCTCATTTCGCTTCTACGCACTACATCATTGTCCCACTTCGCCTATAAAATAAAGTTTTTAATATTTAATATCGATGATGTTCTATAATAAAATACACTTCCAAGTTTCGTCAATATGTGTCTTTGTTTTTCCCACCCGATTGCACTTGAGGACTATACTTGAAGCGTGAACGCTTAGTTTTAATTCGATAGTGAAAAAGTTCTTTGCTCCTTTCCTCCACACATTTTTTGCTCGTCTTCGTCATTTTCCTTTTCTTTTTCTTCTTCTTCTTCTACTTCTGGTTGTTCTGCCCTGTATTCGCCTATCTATTTTTCGCATCCATTTTTTGTCCTCATTCACTTTGTTTGGAAATGGGTACCCTTTCAATCTGATTTGCAATTCCAAAAGTTAAATCATTTGCATTTTTCATGGGACATACATACGTAGGCTCAAGTTGAAAATGCTGCAATCCCGCTATGAGAATTGTTGATTTTTTCAGCATTTTATCTTCAGAGCCATTTCTGAATGAGTCCACATAAAAATCATCAGCAGCACACGCTCATTCACACACACACACACACACACCCACTTGAACCGGTTTGGAAATTGGATTTTTCAAATCAACTATTTTTCGCATGGGATCTCTATTCATAATGAGCGGCGTGTTTAATAACGTCTAAGCCATCATCATATACTATCGGCACATTTCGTTGAGCCGGAAGCTACACCCACTCTTTCTCTCTCTCTCTCTCTCTCCCTCTTTCTCTCTCTCTCTCTCCACTTTTTTGTAACCAGGGTTAATTGTTTGCACTGGCATTGGATTAAATAACTCTGAATATAATCGTTAAAATGATGACACCGTGATTAATTTTTATATAAAATCTGGTGAAATAAATACATATATAGGTATGTATATTGTATGAATGAGCCAGCTAGGCAAAATAGTTAACTCAAATTATGGCTTTCAGTCTTTTAAATATTTTGCATATTTTAATTCATTGCTTTGTTATTGTTGTTGTTCTGTGTGTCGAATACGAAAAGAAAAACGAGGAAGCGGTATTGAATAAATACCTTTTTTTTATTGTCCCAGCTAAATTAACATTCTTTTCATGTGTACACACATATTTTCATAAAAATATATTCTTTTTGAGCAAATAAATATGATATGTACATGATTGAATTTCGACACTCGTCCAACATTCAATACTTATCCGGAATATTGAATATTTATCACTCGAACAACGGAAAAAATGGCTCTGCAAATTTTCAGTTTGAAAAACAAAATTTTCACCACAAATGAATTGAATGAGTGATTTCGAATTTTTTCTCTCGTCCATTTTTTTTTTTCATTTTCATTTCGATCAACTATAACATGAGCGACTCTTTGATTAAAAATCGTATCGATTTCATCTACAATCAGTCCGCTTCAAATTCAAATGAATAAGGAATCGATATACCGGATGGTATCACATGAAAATAGATGAGCAAGTTACTGTTGATGGAATAGTTTTGAATTTCAGTTGAAATTATCGGTTTTTATTTCTCAATTTGCTGGAATTTGATGAAAATTTACAACGCTCCATTTCAAATAATAAATGAGATATTGTTTTTAAACAGTATGTTGATGTGAGTTGGGTGTAAAAACTTTTGCTTACCAAAAACAAACAATGGGTGTATAGCAATAGTACAGGCATGCTTATTGCGTATGCTTGATGAACAACCTTGAGCTCGACCTTAACGAAAACTACTACTAGTACAGCAAATTTCTATTATTTGCGAAGATATGTTTAATTTGTTTCAACTCATATTCGGAAATTTGAATGAATATAAAACAGATCAATTTTACATTATTCTCCCATTTATGTGAGCCCTTTTGCTTTAGTTATGAGCCAGAAGATCAATCTGTGTTAAGTATTGAAGTGAATGGATGCCAAAATTCATATTATCTTTCTTTTGAGTCAAGATTCAATGTGAGTTCTAGAAAAAAACATCTTTAAAAGTCTCATTCCTTCAGGTACACATCGAAAATGCTACCGACCAAAATAAATTTCAACATTTAATACAAAGAAAAATTGTGTAAAATTTATCAATTTATCAAAGGATGCATTTCGAATATTTGCAGCCGCTGTTCGGACAGGCCCTGATTTTAATCCAAACAAGTTCAATCGAAAGTTACAAATTCATGGCATTTTTCATCGACAATAAACGGAAACACGAAAGTAAATCCCCTATATAGTATATATCAAATGCTACAGACCATTTTAGCTACGTTTCAGCACATCAACAGACAGATGCGAGAAGAAAAAAACATGTTAAAAGCTTACAGTGATGAAGAATTTCGAAATAAAATTTAAAAAATGTGAGAAAGTGAAACAAAAAGTAGCCTTAAATAGGTAAAAAGGGATGTTAGTGGTGGATCATGCATTCCTATCTAAAATTCATCATTGAATTTTCGCATACTTTTCTCTCACCATTTCCATGTTGATTATGTTCCATTAAAATGTTTATTATTCATGTAATTTTAAATATTGCCGCAACTTAGCTGACGAAACTGTATTCTAATTAACAACTGCTGTAAACGATAGTTCTAGAAACAACGCTTTTCCCTTCTTCTGCTGCACCGTCAATGCATTCAGATGCGATGTGTTTTCTTTAGTGAACAACCGTGTTACAAACTAATATTTTTGTATGCTCTGCAATATTTAACAGAGATTTCACGTCGGTGTTGTTGTTGTTGTTGTTCTGCTTTCATTTATAAACGACTATAATGGATAAATCTAGCAGAAATGCTACTGTTATCTAGAGCACTAGGAGAAATATTAAGTACTGTTGCACAAGAAAAAAAAAGAACATCGTACGAAGAAAAAGTTGGAAAAAGCATGAAAAATATAAGTGAATCAGCCATTATTAACGACCATTGTTGTGGTGGTCATGTAAAGCGTTACGCTCCGAACGAGATACGAGAATAGAAGAGAAAAGGGTAATCAATAATCAAATCGAATGGATTTTTACATTGTTCAATTGTGTACAATGCACCAACAGTTTGTTGCACAGTATCAATAGGGTTTGGAATTTTCCGTGCCGGAATGTAGCATTTTTTTTTCGGGAGCTCAAGTACATAGAACTGTAGTATTGCGATAATTGAAATGGCCAATAAAACATGCACAGTGAAAAATAAAAGTCCACACTTAGGCGGATTTTCGACTGGTAGAGGCGCCCAGTCTTATATTTTGCCTAGTAAATTGAGTTTCAGACGAAAAACCGACTAGATTATAAGCGGAATTTCGCCTGCAGCTCAAATTACTAGCAATGTGTAATTTGCACAAAAATATTTGCACCAAGCCATACTATCACGTTTGATTGGAATTTGCATTACCATTTGAAACTGATTTTTTTGCGGTCAATCAGTTTTTTTTTCGGCCGATAATTCCAGGTGAAAATGGTTGAATATTTGTATACGACATAATCGATGATTTAATAAATTTTCATATTACTGTTCATAAATTTCGACCCATATTGGTATTTTTGAGCCGACGCACTGGGCGAAAACAATCTAAGCTCTCTCAATAGCAAACTTTGCCATTAGCGTAAGTACATTTCACCGAGTTCATTGCGTCTGCCGGAACAACATATTCATCGGACAAGAGAAAATGAAAGCAACAACAACATTCTACTTGGATAATCAATTTTGTCTGCTTTTAATAAATTGTATTTTGAGCGATATATATCTTGTATTGCTGATGGTGCGGTTATACGATGAACAAAGTTTTATCTCGAAACCTATTTGAATATTTAATCCATATTAATTTGTGAAATGAAAAAATATTTAAAAGCCGAATTTAAAATGAAGAAGAAGAAGAAAATAAACGTAAAAGATTTTGATTTGGCGTAATATATGGAGGAAAAGTAATGTCTAGAGAGAGAGAGAAAGAGAGAGAGAAAGAAAGAGAGAGTATTGAAGTTTATGGTAATAAATCACTGCACGAATGTTTAAAGCGACCAAATTACCTCCACAAACAAACATGAGTAATTCATGGCAAAAGATTCCAGACGCTAATTAGAAATGAATAAAAAATGAAGGAGCAAAAAGCAAACATTGGGAATTTCAATGTAAATCACATCTCTAACGCACGAACACCAGAGGAACGGTCAAAATTTCCAGGTTTGACCGCTAAATTGCATTGTGAAAATTCACAAAATATGAATAAGTTTGGAAAGCAAAAGAACAAATTCAATTTGACCTTGCCCACCGTCAAAGCCATGTTACCAAAGTATGGTACTTCAATCTAGTCGAACGTCGTCAAACTTGAATTATATTCGTTATAATGTCGTGTAACATTGTCAGTAGGCGAGTGCAAAGGATAGAGAGAAAGAGAGAAAGACACACAGTTGCAAAGGGATATTGGTGGTTGGACCATTTTTTTCTTCTTCCTAATTTCAATATTCGGTCGCTTTTCCTGTCTCATTCGCTCTCTCTAACTCTCTCTCTCTCTCTCTCTCTCTCTCTCTCTCTCTCTCTCTCTCTCTCTCTGTCAAAATGATCCATTTGGCAAATCCGAAATTACTTGTAGGCATTAATTTAACTGGGCGATACGGCGTTGTGCGGCAATTCGGCTAATGTCCGGACATGGTGCCTGATGCTGGACGAACTTTGAGTGGCGGAAGCTTTTCAAAATTCAAGTTAATTAGATACTATTCCCATTACAAAATTCGCACCGGAAGCGTTGTTTGTTCGGTGTGTGGAGCAATATGCCTTTTTATTGCTGCCAAAGTCGATTCAAAATGAAGAAAATAAAATGCGTCGATTTGTTTTTGGTATATTTATTCAAATGTTGTTCTTTTGAATGCTTGTGGTGATTTGATGTATGAATGTTCCTTCGATTGTGTGTTTGAGTGTGGAAGCGTGAAATTTTGCGTGATGGAATCGAGAGAAAGGTATTGAAACAGGCGAATGTTTGTCAAACATGAAGTTTTAATCGGCCAACGAGAACTTCTCGACGCAATAATTCAACTTGAATTTACGTGCGATTCAACTTACGTTTAGACAAACACTCAAATCAGCCGTCTAAACTTTAGAGCTAGCCAATTCGAGTTTCGCGATGTTTCACTTTTATTTCATTCAAAAAACCTACTAAATTAGCTGTCTAACTGTAGCGCTGGCCAATTCAGAGAGATTTCTTAAACAAAAGGTGCACAACTTGTGCTGATAACTATGGAAACTTTCCGTGTATCGAGTATCAATGCGAACTCAGATTAAATTGCGCACAACTTGTACTGCCAATTCAATAAGGAACTGTCCTGTGCTGAGACTCACGAAGAACTGATTTCATTTTGATTCTCTCTCTGAATTGTCACTGTATCACAACGCTTACCCTTGTATTGGTATTTTGCCCGAATGTTACTCACACAAACACACAACGAAATGTCAGTCAAGTCGCAGAACGCATTTGAAACGAAAGCAAATGTGAGTGCGTTCAGCGTTCGGTGATTTGACCGAACAATGCATGAGCAAACTAAATGAGCAAATTGGAAGAAATTAATGAAACAAATATGAAATTGAAATTAACAAAAAAAACTTAAAACTAATGCAAAAGTCCACGACACGGTGATTTTCTTAAATATCGAAATCGATCGAAAGTACGGTTTAAATTACATTAAAATCTGTCGACTGTGCCAACGTAATGAGCCTAGTTCCGTTTTAATTTTTCATTTGGGCTGTTGGTTATTCCAAATACATTAGCATTCTAATAATATTTAAATCCTTCTTTAAACAAAAGGACATAAAACAAAAGCGACGAAGGAGGTGGAGATTGAGATGAAGAATGAGAGAAAACGGCCAAACATTGATTTTTCTCGAGGGCACAAAAGGTGCCGATGCGCTCCAATTTTCGACAGGGCGAAAAACCTTCTGCAAATCGAAAAAGTCGTTGAATGAAACGCCGCAGTTCTGTATTTTGTTCGATAACTTTCTTATTTGTTCGACATGATTTAACTTTTGTCTCCGCGACACGAACTTACGCTATAATGTCTCTTACGAAGTACATTAAACTTCTTGGACTTGATTCGAACAATTCGGAACGGAGTGCAAAGTTAAAATGCGCGCAATGGAGACACACATACACGAAAAATAATACAATTTTGCATGGTTTTTTGGATGTCGTCGAATTCCTTCTATTTCTCTCTCACACATTTTTCACTTGAGATGTGTATATGTGTGTGTGTGTTTGCGCTTTTTTGTCGCATTCTTGGCTCGCGTACAATGTGTATGAAAACGATAATCGACAACTGTTGAATGACGACATAAATGGTTGGCGGTGCCAAAAGACTCGCTTTCACCAATAAGAGATAAGAATCAGCCTTTTTAATTTGAACTTTTCTTGGCTTTCAGCAGCAACAGCAGCAATGAAACGTTCATGTCTAATCGAATTAAATATCCCAGTGACCTTCAGTGTTTTGCTTGAAGCACATTTCTGGCAACCAAACGATGGTTCCTTACCATCTATCAAACAACCGTTGGCTATGATGATGATGATGACGACGATGGAATGATGACGCAAGAAGAGGGGAGTGCAGAAGACGGAAGAGAGTGTGTTTTGAATTCGGCAAACAATTTCCAAAGTGTGCGGAAGAATGGAGAGACAAAGGAAAACTGGGTAAAAATGGAAGAAGCTGTAAGAAAAACGTGTGAATAATTATGATGCGCCCATGTGTTTGGAGTTGATATTGTTTACATCCAATTTCATCGGTTTTCATGATTGAGAACGGTCCATTGATTTAAAGTGGTTTGAAGTATTTAATCACATCGGCTCGGTGTGTATGCGGGTGAGAGAGAGTGAGAGAGAGAGAGAGATATGATGCGGCTAGCATCGAAGCCTCTACGAAGCCTAATAAGATTATGTAATGTTTAATCAATGGCTTATGGATTGGAATGTGTGCACATTGTACAGTGTCCGCTTCGTATCCGTGTCATATTCTAATTTGGGTGCTGGACATTTTACTATCAATAATAATTAGTGAGCGTTGAATGCTTGGCCACTTACACTTTCGCCCCACTCTACCCTCTCGTCATCACCATTTCTTCCGTTCGTTCTCTCACACACCACTCTGCAATCTCTTTTCGAGTGTATGTGAGGTTTTCGGCAGAAGACAAATAGTTCGATTGAAGCGACGTGAATAAACAAACATCGCAAGTAAACAAATAATCAACTTAAGTCCTCCTGTTTTTCATTTAACGGCTGCAAATAGCTGCTTCTGGTGATGGTGGTGATGTGTTTGTTGTTGATGTTGTTGGTGCTTCTGCTCCTGCTTCTGCTACTGCTGCTATTGCTGTGTATACCCGCTCTCGTTTTATCAATATCGCTCTCTTCGCGAGATACGATTTATCATTTATCGCACACAGCTGTCTAGTCCTTTTTTACATCGTGCTGCTTCTCAGCTGAATACTGAACATCGAACACTGAATGCATAACAAGCCATAAAGCATCCATTCATAATTACGTTGAAAAGGCATTTTCCTTCGTGTAATTTAATCCCAGCAAACTAGGTGCGGTGTACCGATGAAAAATGGAGCAAAAACCAGAAGTGCTTTTTGCCAATCTACCATCTCTTCCCATAACTCACCACCCGTCCTGTGCTCCCTTGCTCTTTTTTTTCCCTTTCTCACTCGTTCACTCTTTTTCGCGTGTGTTGACTCAACAAATGCAAATTCATCACATAAATGGCATTTATTTGTTTTTCATCATCTTATCGCAAAGAGATGTCATTACTTCACAATATACGTGCGCATAATCGGATATGTGTGTTTTTGGTCGCGTTTCAGCGATATTTCGATGGTTTTACATCACCGTAAAATCCACACTTATCGAACCATCTCAACAAAGCGAATGAAGATGGACCCATTCATTTTTTATTCTTTGCTCGTTCATTTTATCCTTCTCTCATTCTTCCGGCCATCGAACAATGAAACGATAAATTCGTTTAAATTTAGTAGTTGATGTTGCTATTTCAGCTGGTTACTTTGGTGCTGACACGGAAACCAGAGATTCTCGTGCATTCAATTGGCACCGCGGGAGAAGAAGAAAAAGAATCATCAGCATCAATTTAAACATTTTAAATGGGGTAAATGGGGAGAGTCACACGTGAACATAGAAAAAACAAAAACAACAACGAAAAATTGTCTACATTCAGCTTGAGTGCAGTGGGTCATTTGAAATGAGCCATAGAATTTAATTAGTCTCATTTGGCTGGGTAAACAAATAAATTATTGTTCCATTGCTTGGCGTGTACTGCATACTTGTGAACTTCGCACTCATCCGCACCGAACAACAGCAACAACAAACAAATACTTCATCCAGTCAAGATTAACAAGAACTAGAAAACTGCCAGTAAACGCGCTCTCTGTGTGCAACGTTTTTCTTGTCATCTTCATTCTCCATGCTTTTATTGTTGCTGTTTTTGTATTTGTGGCTGCTCTTCTTATTTCTTCTCGTTGTTGATGTGTTTTTTTTTCTTTTTTTCTTTTCATTTATTTATTTCGTTTGCTGTGTTTCACTTCAGTGTGATGAATTTTTCGTCGTTGCTTTTTTCCCTGGTGTTCGCTCATTTTCATTGCATGGTGTCGAACGATGAAAACATGTTCGTGCAAAATGCTTTCAATTCAAAGTTCGCCCGTGTATTTGTTATTGTTGAATGACGCGAGCGGTATAAAAGCAAAGCATTTAATTTTAAATAGTCTTTAGTTGGGTGAAAAAGTTTTAGACAACGTCACAAAAGGCCATTTCATGGAGATGGGTTTCAGTCATTGCTCTCTTGCCTTCTCTCTTTCTCTCTCCGTTCTTACTTTAGTAAATTATGTAAATGTGCCAAATACACGGTTGAATAATGTTTATAATTCTTGTTTGATAGTAATCAATAACAAAGCCTGCAGCTAATTCTAGAAAATTTCATTTTTCATTCACTGATTCGTTGGATTCGGTTTGGTGTCTTTGTGTTTATTTTCTTCTCCATGTCGTTTTTCCGAGCGTTTTTCTCTCTGTGTGTATATGATTTTGCATATTTAAATTCAATCTACAGGTATGCTGTCAAAGTTGTATGACTCCGGCCGAAAAAATGCAGTTTTTTCTGTTTGATTCAGAATGAAATATTACACTTAATGTTAACTTATGAATGAACAGTAATTTTAATTGCTTTGAAACTTTAGTTTGTTTTGCTGCCAACGTCGTCGCCGAGCTTATTTCATAGGCACGCACAAAAAGTGCTCTAATTTAATTTGTCTAATGTAAAGCCATATTTCATTTTGAAATTTGTTGTTTACTTTTAATTCATCATACAGCAGAGTAGAATAATATACATTTGTATTTGATTTAATTGGCGCCGTAATACAGAGTACAGCAGAAAAATCAATACCACTGTGAAGTACGTACTTGAAACCATTAAGTATTTCAGAGTATTTCTTGGCTGAACGTTGACGTTTCTGTGTACAGATGTCAATAACACTTTGATTTACCAACTTCAAACCACCTACATAAGTACATCTTTCAAATTGATGGTCGCAAAAATACTGTGTACGGCTCTCTCTCTCACAAAACAATCTGTGCTATAGTTTTAGGTTGTTGAAAAAAAAATACATCATTCAATTGAAAAGAAGATCATTTAAACGGTGGGATACATGTGATTCATTGTTCCACGTATTTACAATTGTGGGTATTTTTGTTCCCGCTTTGGACGATTACATACACGCATACGATGATAAAGTATACGACATATTGACTGACATAGCCAAATGTCTGCCATCACCACACAGAACAGAACACTGTAGAGTAGTCAACTTTTTTCATCGTTCGGGCTCCAGTCAACAAAGTGAACATTGGGATTCAATCGAAATATTGACGATTGAAGAAGAAGAAAAACAACAACAACAACAAAACGACGACGAACGGTGAATGACGGTAAAATCTAAATAGTAAAAGTTTTTGTGTATTTGCATTTAGTATCGTTGTGAATACGGAACATTTCACGGTCAATTTGTTTGTGAACACAAGGAACAAGGATCAAAACAGTGAAATGACCGACTAATTTTTCGTTATTAGCTACCATCAAAATTCGTCCCTTGTGGTGTGACACTGGTTTTCAATTCTGTGTCACAAACCAAAATTCTTGATGTGCAATCAATTGAATTGAGGACAAAAAAAGTAAAGAACATGCATAGCCATTCAAATGGAAATTTTGCCGCCTCTACATGCCAATATGAATGAACAATTTTGAATGTGTTTTATTCACTGCCAGTGAATCAATGGATTGCTGTAATTGCTGTTTAAAAAAAAGAGAGTCGGTGTGTTTGTACGTGTGTGTGTGTCATATCTTAGAATATAAATCGATTGATTCCAAGAAAATTGCGAATTAATTGAACAAAACGAAAATTGATGTTGAATCATTTTTCAGATTCGGAGATGAGCTGTCCAACATGAATATCCAATCGACACAGTATTGAATATAGCGAATATCTATTCGCTGTGTGCAACCAGGTTCATCTGTATTTTGTTTTTCATTCAAAATTCCGTGTGTACACAGATCCACAGATTGTCCATAAGTAAATATTACATACCGCATTTCCGATTTGTGTGCTGGCAATTTGAATTACTGTCATCAATTTGTCATTCGAATTTAACCCCAATCGATTTTATTCATATTTTCAGATTAAAATCGCGCGCTTGCAGCTGTTAATTCCTCTTCCCCCTCCTAGATTTTACGAAATATGCATGGTAAAAACGACCACATTTTTGTGCCAATCGCTTCAACCGATACAAATGTTGCGCCAGGCAAAAAGAGTTGTCGACGTGTAAGTCAATTCATTTAAATGATATCGCAAATGTTTAACCGTGAAATACTAAGATAAGAAACTTCAATTTTCAAAGAAGAAAAATAGCACGTTTTCCGTTATGAATCAATTCGTACGATGATTTCTGAATGTTATTGCATGAGTTTGTGTGACAAATGATACGAATTTAATATATAGATCAAATTTCAAGATAAGGTTTTGATTTTATTTTATTATTTTTGTCTCGATTGATAAAATTAAATTTTAAAATTGCTATTGGAAGTATTGCATGACTCATTGAAACTGTATTCAATGAGCATAGCATGGGGAATTTGCGGTTTTGCAGTGATGTGTGTATTCATCTGTGACAAATGTACTTGAGACGCCTTCATGCTAGTTTGAACAGACAAGGATGCATATTCAAATGAACTAGATATAAATATGGCATAGCATCTAGTCGTGAATTTTGCAATTTATTTAGACTGTTCATACTTCAATCGGGTTAATTGTGTTGATGTTTTTTTTCGGTTTAATTTTGGCAAACGATCAAAAATATGACGGTTTGAAGCACTTGTTAATTTAAAATATGCACAATACACAATGCACGCAAGAAACATATATATTTCAATCAAGTATACCAATTTCAATGTGGGATTCTGTTTCATTTTATTTTGTTTACTTTAGTACTGGAACCAATTGTCGCGACTCCAGCGAAATATCATAATAGTTGTGATCTCAGGACTCTGCATAATACTTTTGCTGTGGATACCTTCGATTCAAGGAAACAATGATTACGGCGACAAAGAATATTCAGCAAATCACATTCAAATAACACCGATACGCGATCAATCGAATAACGATTTGACCGCAATCGATGGTGGCAAACGAAATAAAAATGAGGATGATAATGAAATTGATTTGAACAATGGAATATTAGGTGTTGATGTAGCAGAAAATGGAAAGGCGGTGAATAGCGTTGACAGCAACAATGTGATGGCAAATAATGTGATTGATAACGTAGAAAATGTACGAAATAATGCAATCGATGCAGCAGTTGATGTACCCAAACTTAAAGAATTTAAAGGGCCCACCAATGACCGGCAACGGGCGGTTGTTGCGGCCGCGCGACACGCTTGGACCGGATACAAAAAATTCGCATGGGGTCACGATAATCTAAAACCAATCTCGATGGGTTCACATGATTGGTTCGGTTTAGGTCTTACCATTGTCGATGCACTCGACACACTTTACATCATGAATATGCAAGAAGGTAGGTGCATCCCTATGCGATTTTATCATTTCGGAATTGAAATACATTTTTTATAGAATTTTTTGAATATTATCATAAATCTTGACCGTCATTTCTCTAAATATAATCAACAGAATATGAAGATGCCAGAAATTGGGTGGATTTATATTTGAAATTGGACGTTAACCGTGACATAAATTTATTCGAAGTTACCATTCGCGTGCTTGGCGGTTTACTGGGCGCATACCATTTGTCCGGCGACAAAATGTTTTTGACGAAAGCAGTAAGTTGTCAACATTTATGTTTTTCAACGGAATTTTCGCCAAATTATGAAAACATTGATCAAATTGCAACGTACGACAAATTTTCATTGAATTACAGACTGAATTGGGTAATCGATTGATGCCAGCATTCAGCTCTCCGTCTGGAATACCATACAGTGATGTTAACCTAGCCACAATGGTGGCACATTCTCCGAAATGGTCACCCGATAGGTAACTATTAAAATATTTTTATTATTCTAATAAAAAAAAAAGTTTCTTATTACCCACGTTCTAACCCACAGTTCTACAAGTGAGGTGACAACCATTCAGTTGGAATTCCGAGATTTGAGCCGGATTACGAATGATCCAACATTTGAAAATGTAAGGCCATTTTTCTTTTATTTTCCATTTTTTTTCCTCCATTCATTGGAATATTCAATCACAAATTGAAAAAAAAAACATCTTTCCTCTTAACAGGCGATCAACAAAATAAACGAGAAAGTGCATAATTTGGAGAAGAAAAATGGACTGGTACCAATTTTCATAAATGCAAACACGGGAATGTTTCGCAATTTTGCAACAATATCTTTGGGTGCGCGCGGTGATTCGTACTATGAATACCTGCTGAAGCAATGGGTACAAACGGGCAAAAAGACTAATGATTTGTATGTTCACATATTATCTAAATTGCTAATTTAATAAACCGAAAACACTAATTGAATCTAATTGAATTTTTTAGTCTTATAGAGGATTACATCGCGGCAATCGATGGGGTAATCGAGCATTTGGTACGTCGAACACCGAACGAAAAATATGTGTATATCGGTGAATTGATTAATGGAAAAGATTTCAAGCCAAAAATGGATCATCTTACGTGCTTCCTACCTGGAACACTACTACTCGGTTACACAAATGGCATGCCTGAGTCACATTTACACCTCGCACAAGATCTAATGGAGACATGCTATCAAATGTATGCAAAGCAACAAACATTTTTGGCACCCGAAATTGTCTACTTCAATTTGAACGGTGAAAGTGAGACGGACATTTATGTCAAATCAAATGATGCACATAATTTATTGCGGCCTGAATTCATCGAAAGCCTGTATTATTTCTACTCATTGACCGGTAATACAACGTACCAAGACATGGGCTGGACCATATTCAATGCATTTGAAAAATATACAAAAGTGAAAAATGGCTACACATCCATTGGTAATGTGAAAAATGCTTTAAATACACGACCGCGTGACATGATGGAATCGTTCTATCTGGGCGAAATGTTGAAATACTTCTATTTATTGTTCAGCGATGACCGTAAAGAAATCGATTTGGAAAAGTTTGTGTTTAATTCCGAAGCGCATGCATTTCCCATTGGCAACAATTAATTATGATCGATAGCAGCAACAGTAACAGAGCAACACAACTAGCAAGAAAACACGAAGTAGAAAATGTTTTATTTGTAAAATTTAGTTTTAGTCGTCGCATACAAATCGCATGTCCGTCTTCGTCGTAGTGCGAAAAATCTGGCAATAAGCAACAGAAAAATAAGAGCTTATAATATCTGTGTGGTTTGTTATTTATTGATATTTTTTTTAGGGCTGTCGAATTTTCCGTTGAGAATATGTATAATTTAGTTTTGTTCATCTTTTTTTTTTGTTGGATTCTGTTTTTTCCTTCCCTCTTCCTCTTTTTATGTAAATTAAAGAAAATTATTTATTTAAGGCAGATCAAAGAGCGATATTTTCTCATTCACTGCCAATGATCCAAATATAAAAGAAAATCTACAAACAAAACGAAGAATAAAGAATAGAGATGAAAATTATTCTGTTTGGGGACGTTATTATGCAGCATAGCAACAGTCAAATAAGATAAGACAAATTTATAGAAGAAAAAAGCAACAAATCATGCCAAATATTCCAGAAATTAAACAAAAAATAGTCGTTTAACAAACATCAAGATAATATTTCGAATTTGAATCGATTGGGTTTTTGTTTTTGTTGTTTTTTTTTGTCAATACGTAAATTCGAGAATAAGATGCAGTCATGCACAAATGACCGACACATTTAGCGTGTAAAATTCCATTACTTAACTGAAGTAAACGTCAGCATAGAGCCACTTGCACTGTTTTAAAGCGCTTCACATTTTACAAAAAAAAATGTTTCGGTGGAAAAAAAAGAATGATATATTAGTATTGAACCAAATTGTATCCGATTTGAAGCTGTATTCATGTATAAACAAAACGGGTGCATTTAATAAAATAAAATAAATAAAACCCTATAATTTTTAGTGAAAGAAAAACAAAACTGAAGAATTAATTAATTAAATTTAAATCGTAGTGTAAGTATGGTAAACTTCTTTTCACATTAGGATGAAATCACTCAACATAAATGTCATTTCCAAGTGCAAACGAATATTTATTTAAAAAAAAAAAACAACAACAACAACACTTTATAAACATAAAAATAAATCTATACAAAAAGAGTAAATGGAGGTGGTTTTGTCATTATTTTATTTGGTCACCTAAGTCATAAAACTCATGGTACATTGTTGGACGTATTTTAAAGATATCAGTTTCAATGGTAGCCTTGAAGTGCAAGGTCAAATCATGAATCCCGTTCAACTTCAGTTCGTGACATGTCACATCGAATTGGATTTATGAATTGATGCTTCGAAAATGATTCGTTGCAAGTATGTCATCACCTTATCATCTTACAGCCTGAAAATATTTATCGGGTGGTACCAATTCATTTGCATTGAAAATTATTTCATACTTCCATATACTTGAATCCGTTGTGAAAACAATGCGGATTTGGTGCTAAAAGTGGATGCATCGCATTTGGTTTTTCAGCGAATTGACGAGCATTAACGATTCCAAGAAAAATGTAATGATATTCCTTTTATAGACGTTCAATCATTTTCGATTTATGCAATTGAGCGTTTGATTAGAAAAGGAAAAAAAAGCACATAAAATGAGATGAATAAAAGTCACAATGATTTTATCGTAATTTTTTTGTCTTTACTTCTTAAATTTTAATATTTTTATACAGCTGCCATTTAGATTAATTTGAAGTAAGTAATGATTTTTCGTGTTTATCTGCTCACAAACAATGAAAGATGTAGAAGTTTTTGTGTTCTTTATTATTGTTGTTTTAAATTGTAATTGTGTTCTATTATAAATTATTTACAAAAAAGAGTTTAGTATAGCCTTATGCTAATAGCTAATAGCCTTGAAATTTACATGACAAAAATGCGCACATTCATTGATTTAAAAAAAAATTTCTTAATCTGTTCAGGGATTTGTGTGTGTTGTGTGTGTCCTTTATAGTATATTTTATTTCCATTCCCATTACGATTCACATCCATATGCTCAGTTTTCCTTAAAACTTATTGCTGTACGAGTGTTAAGTGTTTATTTTTCATATTCATTTTCTTTTAAATTTGGTTTTATTTTTCGTTCACTTTTCAATTCGCGATATTAAAACATTGAAGAAGTATTTTGAATATGCACGCGACCGTCGTCGGTGGCGTAATTTTGAACCCGTGTTTTAAACAGAAAAAAGAAACGAAAAATTGTGTGTGTATGTGATTTTGATATTAAATAATATATCATATATTCGTTTTGTGATGTAGTGTATTTGTTTTTATTAAAAAAAAAAAAAGAATCAATTTTTTGATTAATTTGTTTAGGCAAGATCAGTCGCTTTTCTTTACAAACGAATTTTCTTTCAAGTAATGCAATTTTTTAGCATAAATGAAGAGAAAACCAAATAATAAGTACATTTATATTTAATTAAAATAAATTACGCGCGAAATTTGTGTGATATTCATTTTGTCTACCGTTTCGCGGTGGGAAAGGGGGAGGGGATTGTGATGGTGATGGTGTTAGTGATGATAGTGGATAGTGATGGTTTGGGTTAAAAATTAACATTTGTTCAGTTTGCCATTTTGTCTCACACCGAACCGAATTTAAAGATTTTTTCATAATTTAAATGTTCACTTATTCGTATTGTAGTGAGTCTCGAAGAGTTTTTTTTTATTTCCTTTCAATATCAGGTCAACTGAACCAAAAAAAAGGTAAAAAGAGAAAAGAAAAATACGTGCATCGTTTACTCTTCGAATTTGTACAACTAAAAATAAATATATTTTATTTTTCACAATAAATCACGCTAAGGATACGCAAGAAAAAAAATTGCTATTAATAAATAAAACTAAAGAATTTTTCATAAAGACACACCTATGTTTTTTTTCATTCTTTCGGTCATGCCGAAGTTGGTAGCAATCGAACAATTTTCTTTAATATTGAACACATGTGTGTGTGTGTGTTCATGTTCAGCATTTTTTTTCTTTGTCTTTCTTTCTCGCCCAATTTCTCGCTCCCTGTTCGCTTGATTTAGTTATTTAATTTATGAAATTTTGCTACAGAGAAATAACCAATTTTTTATCCAACAAGTAAGTCACTCTCTTTTTCCTTTCTTGTATCGGTCATTTCAGCATGTTGTGTGCCACAATTAAAACGCACAAACGCTCGCACATAAAACGTTTCGCTTTGCTTTTGTTCCAGCACCCTAAGGCTAGTCATTAGTTTCTTCTTTTTTTTAGTACAGTCTTTTGTGCAATTTATCGATTTTAAAATTTTTGTTTTCTTTTTTACATTTCATTTTCAATTCTCTATGTCTCATGTGTTAGTTTTTTTTCTACTAAATTCATCTAAACAAAATTACAACCAAACCAAACATTTCGTTTTTGCATCGTGAGCTCCCTTACAAATGACGCAAACTCCATTGAATCTCATGCATAATTCCCGTGTCGGTTTTTGTTTTCGCTACGAGATATTGACAGTCATAACAAAACATCTCTGTGAACGTGTGTGGATACCACAAAATAATTTAAACCCTGTAAAACAACACACGTTGTCGAATTTTAAAGTACATGTTAGACACAAAATTTCTTTTCTCGTTCATAAAATCAACAATTGTTTTTGAATGAAGATCAAAATGAAGTTCAGCTTCATCCCTTCGGTGGTTGATTCTCCAAGAGATGTTTTTTTTCCTTCCCAAGATCTGAAATAATAAAAAGTCTTCATTAACAATTTTGTAAATGGTTCAAATAAAAAATGTGTGGTGACATACCATTTCATGCAAACATATTGTTGGACTGCTGTGACAGTCGATGTTAAAGTCCATTGTTCAAAATTATATGCAATAGATCTGGGCTCATATTCGAAACCAAAATCCTATATCAAATCTCGAGCAAAACTCGTTCCATCCAGCATTCGATAGAGAAGTGTTGCGTTTGATATGTGTTCGAATCGAATTTTCATTGTCACTGAAATGACAACGGGCAGAAGAAATGAATTCTTCTTTTGACGATGTTACATGATGCAGAGGACGAATACGATGACATTAGCCGCTTAAGAGAGTGTTGTGTATGTATGTGTGTGTGTGTGTGTCATTTATAAAAGAATGCACGGAAATTTCATCATCAAATGATTTCGTTTTAATTTTTTTTAAGTATGCAAATAAATTAAATAATTTTAAAAGCTGGATACAAGCGTTTCCATGGTCAAATGATCAAAAACATATAATTGTGTTGTTGTCGCTCATCATTTTCTGTTAAGCTCCATTTGAACCACAATCATCGACGAGCTTGTATACAAGGAGATCGTGTCTGTTTGTGTGTGTGTGTGTGTATGTGCGCCAAAGTGTTGAAAACAATTTTTTTTCCGTATTGCAGACTGAACATTGCATTTTGTCAAAAAAAAAGTTTTTCTTTTGAATAAAAAATGAATTTGTTTGTCCTTTTCAATGCCAACAACATATACATATACATAGAAATTGCTATTTAATGTGCGGATCAGCAGTTTTCGTGTTTGTGTCCAATAGTTTGAATGCATTTTAGAATACCACTTCGCTATTCAATCAGCTTAGAAACGATGAATTTTGATGGGTGGTTTGAGACGGTGAAAAATGAAAATCGTTCGCTGTGGATGCCTGCTGATGAATATGGGCCGGTGTCAATGGGCCGTCGGACAAAAATGAGCCCATCGTTGGGTCCAAGTAATGCAATGATTCATTTTCGCTATTTTGCAAATTGAGAATTGAATCGATTGCATTTTGCACGTGCTGATTCACCATGTCGTCATCAAAACTGGGCGCAATATTATTTGGATTGGCTGCATTTGCCTGTGATACACCATTATCAGCACCCGTTTGATAGACAACGTTGTCATTGTGCAAGTGATTCTGTTGCAATTGCATCAATACCGAATTGGCATTGTCCAGTGTTGATGGCGACGAATGCGCACTTAAACCTAGGAGATCACGTTCAATTAGATCATTTGTTTTCACAGACATCGCATTGAAACACGTTTGTTTCTTTTGATCCATGTCGCCGCCCATCATCACCACATTCTCATTTTCGATGCCGTTATCACAGGCTAAACCGTTCATAATGCCATTCCATGAGCCACCGCCATTTCGCTTGTTCACCTCGGCATCGATGTGAAAATCATAGCTGGTCGCTTGCTGACAATCCATTATCCATTGATGATCATCGGAATTGGTGGTCTCCATGAATGAACTCATCATACACGATCGCTTTGCCGGATGCAATTGATTCATATTCATTTGCGGCAGCACATCACCATTGTTGGGCCAGTGCCGTTTATTCGAACCGGTTGTTTGTTGGTGCGTCATCATGAATTCGGAATGATTTTCCACCTGATGGAATGATTGATTCCTGTTTGGAAGTTCGAGAGAAAAAAAATCACATTATGATTTATTTTTCGTTTTTAAACTTTATCGTTAGATTCCAACCATATCATATTACAAATACAGGGTTAAAAATAGATTGTTTGACTACTAAAATGAGTTCAACTTACATTTTGTTCACAACTTGTGACGAATTCACCGATGAATGTGGTGGTGAAGAACCATGGAACAGTTCCTCCAGCCGTGATTCAACTAAATCGTTGGTTTTATCAAAGTCAGGATTGTCATTGAACATATTCTCGAGACGATTTTCCACCGATTTATCGCTTGCATCAACATTGTCCACCGCATTATTGACGATTGAATCATTGAACAGTTCCGATAATGGCAAATGACCGTCGATATCGGACTTTTCATCATCAAGATTGTGTGCATCGTTGGGTCGCTGGTTGAATAAATCCGAAAACTGATTGTCCACATTCAGTTTTGAACTGGAACATGGACTTTCATCGTCATTGCTGAAATTCCGTAGTGTAGACTCCATGAAACCATCAATATTTAGGTGATCATTCGATCGCTTATCCGAAATTAGATTCAGTTCCTTTTGAATGCAAAGCCATTCGTCGTACTCGTGTTCTTTATCACAGGAGATCAATTCATCTTTTCGACGATTGCTGGTCGCATGATTTGTATTGCTGTCGCTGGGACTGCACAAATAATCGAAATCAGATGAGCTCAATGGGCTATGAACGATTTCGCGGTTCGGTTGATCACACTTTTTGATGATGTAGCTCGGCATGATTTCCGATTCGATATCCAAATTGTCAAGTTCTTTCTTCACATCAAATGTGCTCTGGTTACGTTTCTGTGGACCAAGTAGGCTTGAATCGTAGCTAAAGTTCATATCGAGCTGAGAAAGAGAATTCTCCTTATTGGACACCGGCGGAAATGATGGTTTAATGTCCATTTCCGGAATGTTTGTCGATGTCATATTACCCGCATTCATATTGATGCTGTTGTTGTGATGATGGTGCTGTTGATGAATACTACTTTTGTATGAAGTCTGTCGACCCACATTCGCTGCATTGAACTCGGTCACAGTGGTTGGAATCATATCCTGTTCGTTCTTCATTTCATTCTTGACCGCTTGATTCGCGTTATTCAGAACGAATGAATCGTGGATTTTCTCCGAATTTTTCTTAATCACATCGATCGATGGCTTCTCATCACATTCAACATCATCATTATCTTTGGTGCCACAACTCGATTTTACATGATCCCGCTGGACTGTAAACACATTGGTATTGACTTTGTCGGATCCATATGTTGCATCCGGAGACTTATTAACTTGCGGCTCGAACATTTCTTCATTTAGACTTTTCAATTCAGATTGAATATGTGAAATTTCTTCTTGAATATCCGACACAAGGATTCGATCTAACATCATCAGTTCGGATGTTCGAACAGTGCGCTACAAATAAGATAGAAAAACAAAAACAAAAAACAATAACAAATGAACAAGAAAACTAAAGAGGAAATTCTTCTTAAATTACATTTAAATGTGAAATAACTTACCATTGATTCCTTCATGAGGAGCATCTGATACTTGTTCATCATCAGATTGTATCTTTCTCTCAAATCATATGCGGCATTGACGAAGCGATCCTCGTCTTCCGATTGATGCTCATTATCTGGATCATTCTCAGAGTATATGCAGTGATATCTAAACGAGACGAAACATATTTCCATTGATATCACCCCACATTTGAATTAATCATTCGAATTTTACCTGATCAGTCGTTTGACGGCATCTTCTTTGCTTCGAAACGGGCTCTTGTAATCCGGGTGAATGCAACTATCTTGATCAATGGCCAACTGATTCTCAAACCTATATTGAAGCAAACGAAACGTATTAGAGCTTAAATTTATCAAATCAAAATCACAACCGTGACATGCAATTCGAAATTGTTGCAAATTTCATAATAATGAAACGTTTTGAGATATTAATGAACACAAACTCACAAACTAGTTCGGGATACGAGTGTCGGTTGAATTGATTGTGTGGGTATTGGTTCCGGTGGCTGGCACGATGCTGTCGATGTTTGTACTTTTTGAATGGGTTCGGCTGGCTTTGGCGAACAGATTGGTTTTGTTCCTTCTTTGGCGATCGATACGACTGGACTGACAATCGGCATTGATGTGGCAGCTGTTGAAGTCACTTCGCATTTTGCCATTGGTGCGGGCGGTTTCTGTTGTTGTTGCGGCGAAACGATGCATACGGGCTGCATACTTTGTACCGGTCTCGCTGCATAATTCGATTTCATTTTACTGTTAATTGGCAATGGCGGCGCGGTCGATACAATTACATTGTTTGGCTTATTTTCGACGATGACCTTTTTCACCGGTGACACCGTCGCTTGATTTGCGGTAATAATTGGTGCCGTCGAAATTGGAACATTTGCCGAAAAATTCGGACCGGCCGGTAGTGTTGATATAACTTTGCCCGTTGCCAATATTTTCTGTTGTTCAATGAATAAACGTTGCAATGCCTGATAAATGTCCATGTCGTTCATCGAATTGAGGTTGGTTAGCACCGGCAATGGTTTATTGTATAGCGGATTCGATGGGCTCATATCCGGTCGAATGGATGCCAACAGGCTTTTATTTTGCAAACGACTAGACAAAGTTTGTATTTGCATTTGCACCGTTTTGAGAGATTGTTGCTTTTGTGGCGTTAGTTGAATGGTTTGTACTCGAGGCACGTGCGTCGGCGAGACCATCATCTGTGGCTGACTCACACTGATCAACGGCGGTAAATTCGATTGTGATGTATTAACGGTGATCGTTAAACTCTTTTGCTGTATACTTTGTGCGGTTGCATGGCCAATTTTTGTAGCATTTACTTGATGCGGTTGCTGCGATATGATTGGTTGCGTTGACATTATATTTGGCTGTGGTATGATACGCGGTGCATTCGAAGCGGTACTGAGTATCAGTTCGTTGTTTGAAGTTTGCATCATTGGATGTATGTGGTTGTTGTTATTCGCTTGACCACCGGCGGCATTCACCATTTTCGATACATTTATTGATTTGGTTTGCATTTCATTTGGTAATTTTAGCGTGACATTCCCATCGGCCGGAACATTTGTGGATATTATTATATTATTCTTGGACACTTCGTTCTCTTTCTTTGAATTTTCATCCATTTTTCCAACTACATCTGGTTTGGCTAAATTCTTATTTGTTTCGGCTTTTGGCTTTTTCGAACGTGATTTTTTGGGTTTTGGTTCGGGTTTTGCGGTAACAACATTCGGTTGTACGGCAGCCATTGTTGGTGCCAACGCTTTTAAATTTTGTAAATTTTGCCTTTGTTGCTGTTGCTGAAGATGATTTTGTGTCTGAATTTGGGGCGGTGGCGCTTGATTTTGATTGGGCTGAATGGTAGTTTGCTGCATTGATTGTTGTTGCTGCTGCTGCTGCTGAATGATTGGTTTGGCTTCGTTTGATGCTTGTGTCGCCTGTCCAATGTTATCAAAATGAATTTGACCCTGTATTAAGCATTTGGCCAGCTGTTGTTTGTTCACACCGGCTGGTACAATGAGTAGCCGTTCCATTGGACCGAGAGCGGCCGTTGTGAGACCGGGTGAAAGTTGTGTAATTTGATTTGTTATCGTATTCAATGAAAATAATTGTTGATTTGGTGCTATTTTCGGCAATTCAATTGTGGTCGTTGGCATCACACCTGGATTCGTTGTCTGCTGTTGCTGCTGCTGTTGTTGTTGTTGTTGTTGTTGTTGTTGTTGATGTTGTTGTTGTTGTTGTTGTTGTTGTTGTTGTTGTTGTTGTTGTTGTTGTTGTTGTTGTTGTTGTTGTTGTTGTTGTTGTTGCTGCTGCTGCTGCTGCTGCTGTTGGGGTGGTGGTGTTTGATGAAAACTGTTGGTAAGCACATTGCCCATTACATTGGCCGTGATATTCTGTGATGTTTGTTGCTGTTGCGGTATTGATTGGATTTGTGCCGGTTGTGGCTGTTGTTGCTGTTGAATGTTTTGTATCATATTCGGAAAATTCGGCGGTTTCTGTGTGGGTAGTTGTGATGTCATCTGGAAAGAAACACGAAATAAAGCAAATAGATCACATAAATTCATTGAGAAATTCCCTTTCATTTTCATTCATCGGCAGAAAAAAAAACGCTTCCCAATTCCAGTCATTGGAAAAACCTTTCGAAACATTGAATGTAAACAAAAATTATATGGTATAACTCACCATAGGCGGTCGGTCGTTGGCATATGTGACCATCGTGTTGCTGGTTGAAATGATCGGCTTTGGCACAGCTTCGTTTGATTTGAGGATTATTGATGGTTTATTGCTGTCAATAATATTGGTCTGTTGAATATTTGGCTGGGGTGTGGTCGCAGTGGTTTCATTGATGAGCGTTACATTGCACAGAGCACCGCTCAGAATGGCTTGCAAGATCATTTGGGATTGTGAATCTTGTGGAGCGTTCGCATTGTGCTTCAAAAGCAGTCGACCGTCTTCGGAAAAGGATAGTGTCAAACTACCCGTTAACTGTGGCAATGTGGTCATCTGTGATGGTGGTTGTGGTGGCGGTGGTTCGGCTTGAATTGGATTGGTTGGTAACATTTGCATCTGGATGCTCGGTGTTGGTTGCATTGTCATATGGATTTGACGCGGTGCATTGTTCGCCTGTGACAATTGAGCACTTGTATTGATCAGTGCACCCGAACTGGTAATGGTTTGCACGCTGGACGATTGAATGGTTGGTCGTTGTAAGCCGATATGCGGATACGATTGGGATGTATTGATAATAACACCGCCGCTGTTGGATCCCGGATTCGATGAAATCGAATTTGTTATGATATTGCCATGAGTACTTAAATTATTGCTAGAAGACGATGCGATTATCTGCACATTGTTCGGAATGTTGAGTATCTGCTGATTTAAATTCATTGTGATTCCCTGATTGTTGCCCAAACTATTGATGGATGATGTGACCTGTTGCGTTTGCGACGATGTGATGCCAATCACATTGTTCGATAGTTGCGAGGTGTTCGGTGTCACTGATCTACTTGAGTCCACAATTGGTGTAATTTGAATTTGATTTTCAATCGCCTTTCCACTTTGATTCGGTGTACATTTGTTTCGGTCCACTTGCGATATCTGATCGAGAGAGAAAGAACGCAAAAAATTAAAAAAGCAAACGATTCAAATAAATTACAACACATAAGTCAAAGGCGACGAGAAAGTCATAAAGAGGAAGGGGTGGAGAGGGGAGGAATAGAGAAATTTTTCTTCCAGTATAGGCAACGTACCTGGATGTTTCCAATTTGACTTGGCACATTAATAGTTTCCATAACTTTTTTATTGTTTCGTTTGTTGGTTTGCTTCTTTTTGGTTGTTTTTTGGGCGGAACTTGTTGTTAGCGTTGTCGTTGAAATAGCCGTAGTGCTGGCAGCAGTCATTGTACTCATTGTACTCGACATATTCGTTGGCGCTAAACTGTTCTGCACGCCAATCAATTGATTTTGAATTTTATTTATTTGGCTTTGTAGCGTTGGCGTTGGTATTGAATTGGTCAATGGCAGCGTTTGATTGCTTTGTGATGTTGTTACTGGTTGCATTGAAACAATTTTATTGCTTTCAGCGCTATCCGTTGGGCCCAGATTGTGTGGCAATGTTATCGAAAGTGGAAACGGTGGTGTGCCGTCGTTATTGTCAATTTTTATCATGTACTGGCGATCGGTTGGCATTTTTGCATCGGTGCCGATTGTTGTCGCACTAATGATTGTATCACCGTTTGGCCGCGACATTGTCGACTTAACAGAAGCATCCTGAAACGATGTCATCGACGTGTTGCCACCTTCTACCGATGGTATTGTAAATGAAAAAGCCTATATTCATGTTAACATGGAGAAAAAGAGGAAAATCAATGAAAAACTGTTCAAACTTCGGCAATTTGGATGTATCGATTGTTTTTTTTAAAGATTGTCTCCATTACTCACTCGATTGTGCGACATATCGGAATTTTGTACGTATGGTATGGTGACCATTATATCACTTGGTGTTGTAGTGCTTAGGCTTGTCGGCATGTCATACGGTGTGGAACTTGGTGGTGGCGGCGTTTCGTCCGTATCCATAAAATCATCATCATCCATGATTCCGCACAATTTCATAACATTGGCCAAATCCAATTTTCCAGTGCTTGTTGTTAGCGATGGTAACTGTGATGCTTGACTTGACTGTGTTGTGACTGGTGCTTGACTCACAACGGGCAGATTACTAAAGGCGACAAGTGAATCGAACGAGCACACGAAATAAAAATTGTTATAAATTTTTGTTAAATCGCAATTATCATTGGTGACTGGCTGCTGATCGAATGCGTAAAAATTTAAAATATCGAAAGCTGTTCAAATATTTACCTCGACTGTACAATTTTGGCATGGCTTTGTGTTTGTGATGTAACGGCAACTGAATGTGATGTTTGTATCAGTGGTGCTGTTGGCTGTTGATTTGTTGAATCCTTTTTCGGTTTGGGTTTTTTCGGTTTTTTGGCAGGCTTTTTTGTTGTGGGCGCTACGTCTTGGGTTGATAGCTCACTTGTAGTCTGTTGCTGTTTATTTGAAACGAATAAAAAGGGAATCAATTATTTATTATATCTTATTCATTTTTTCTTTCTCCATTTTTGTTTTCGTTCTGATTTTTCGATTCAGTGTTATGTTGGTTGAAAAATTGCGGATCGATAAAAATTTACCTGTGAAAAGATTTGATTTTTCGGTGAATCGGGAACAATAACGGCATTAGTAGGTAGAATGGGTGTTGGATTTCGAATTGGTTCTGGTGTGGGAATTGTTGTCGGTATTAATTGGGTTTGTTGTGGGGGCACAGCGATGATTTGCGATGAAGGTATTGGTTGAGCAACAGACACCTTAAATTGCATGGAATTCATTGAAAGCATTTTATTATAGTTATTAATTGGCGATGTGAAAATTACATTGAAGTTTTTTGTGTGTAAGTGTGTGTGGATCGATTTGGGGTTAAAATTATGGATGAAATAAGGTTGATGCAAATAGACTTACATTCTGTGATGTTTGTTGGGTGGTGAATTGAATATTCGGTCCCGTTACAACCATATCAGATGATTGTTGCGGCGGCGGTGATTGGATGTATGTACCGGTGGCCGTGGTAGCCAATTGTTGAAAATTTGTATTACCTAGTTGATTGAATTGATTGAAACCTGTGACATTTTGTTGAAACTGTGCCGGTATTTGCGATATAAATTGGCCGTTCAAGCCATTTGGCATTTGAATTTGTGCAAGATTCCCGTTCAATTGGATCTGTGCCATGCTCCGGCCAATGATTTGACCACCACTGATGGCGGCTATCTGTTGTGGCGCTTGCGATGTAAGGCCTTGCAATTGATTCAATGGATTGGTCGTTTGAGCTTTAATCCCTTGCAAATTTTGCTGAATTAAATTGGACTGTGACGAAACGATAAATGTTGGTGTCGCAGTTGCTAATTGCATTTGCCCATTTGCATTGACAATCCGAAGCAATTGTTGTGGTTGTTGCGGCGTCTGAATCTGCGGCCGAGAATTATGAATTACAGCAATTTGCGGAGTTGGCGGCCTTAAAATTAATTGAACACCTGGAAAATTTTCAATTGAAAATTAAACGAAAACAAATTAATCAATGAATGAATATTGTAGCCAGAGGAATTCTGCATGAAATATTGTAATAAAATGACAAATCGATGATTGTTGGCATAGTTTTTGTTTCTCTAAAATAGTGATTGGACATACCCTGAGGAGCATTCTGTTGTAGGATCACTGGGGCATTTTGCTGAAGCATTTGATTCAACAGCAATTGGTTCAAATTCGGTAAAATTATAGGTGATGCTTGCGGACCTGGATGTTGTGCTGCTGAAACGAAAAAAATACCGTTCGTTTTAAAATAAAATTGCTTTTATTTGGCGCGTAACATATTTCGTTTTCTTAATGTTAAGCCGAAAAGAAGAAAACAAAATATTTAATCAACCGTATGATTCGGGAAATTGGTCAAAGATTTGACAACGCTCTCTTGATATTTAAAAAGCAACGCCTCGACTAGACGCACCAATGCCTTCTGTTGTACTAGACCATTTAATGCAATTAAGTGAAATTTTAATTGGAGCAAATTTCATGCATGTTTTCTCGCACACATTTCTCCTACGTTTTACTGAGCATATTCAACGATTTTCTTTTCGGTTATATTTGGATATTTGGTTTTATTGATTTTCAAAAGAATTTTATGTATATAAATCAATAGTTATCGTAATTATTTTTGAACAACAACATCAGATATGTAACAAAGTGAATGAACAACAAAAACCAAAAAAAAAAACGGACAAAAGAGTAGTAGATTGAGTGAATGTTACCTGTGGTGATCAATGGTGCGTTTGGCTGTGGTGTCGGCGTTTGTGTATTGGATTGCATTTGTTGTGTGTTCAACTGTGGCTGAGTGGGTTGATGTTGTTGATGTTGCGTTAGATTAGGTTCACATTGAGCGGTCGACATTGAAATCGTGTTTTTAGGTTGCGTGATCACAGAACTGCTGTTTGAAATGTTCGGCTGTGGATAAACAAATCAAAATGACAAAACAATAAAAAATTAAATAAAAAGGAATCAGTGTCGACAATTCGCAGTCGATAAAAAGTATGTAAATGTGGTCAGTCTTATTTTGAGACTCTACGATCAAAAATCGGACGTCGACGTACCTTGGGTAATATTTGTGGTGGTAATTTATTTTGCTTTACTGCTGTTGCAGCATTAGGAATTTGCACCTGATTTGCTTGTTGCTGAATGACCGCACCACCTAGAACCGGTTGATAGGATATCGGAGTTGAGCTATTTGAATATGTAACCGATTGCATTGGTGGCGGCGTTCGAATATTTTTAGCAAATAAATCTGGAGAGAAAAAAAATGGTAAGAAGACGCTTGAGTAAGAGGTCGAAAATGTAGCGTGGATGGCATCCACTGGATGCAACCAAATGAATGTTACCTGTACTGGTTATTATATTGGTGGCTGCTGTTTGTCCTGCTTTTTTCGCCGACGACGTCGACGAGGAAGCTTTGGAGTTGCCTGTATTAACAGATCCACTTCCATGCTGATTAACAGCGGTTCGCTTACCCTTCTGCAAAATTAGGATAAAAAAATATCAAATCATTTCTCTCGCACTAAACACTAACTTTTTTCATCACTTGAAACACTATTTTGGCATACACACAGAGGGGGAGAGGCAAAACCTTACCTTATTCAATGAAATATTGTTGGATCCAACTAAAGTTGTATTGAATTCATTACCGACTACGCCAACAACAGTTGTGGCAGCAGCCGGTGATTGAGTAGGACTCGGCCTGAAAACCACAGCGCTAGTGTTCGGGCTACTGATTTGATTAAAAGATTGTCGCCTGATTGGCGCAGATACCTAAAAAAAACATTACACAACAATACATTTCCAATTAGTTTTAAATTTCATTCCAATTTTTTTTATTTATTATTCACTATTTCCACTTACGCTGTCTTGGTTCGAGTTATTTCCTATAACAATCACATCTGACTGAAACGGTGATTGTGATGGTGATGGTTGTAGTCTTGGGCTAGCTGGTATTGAAGGTGATGGACTTGGCGTTAAAAATGATCCCGTCGGGGATAATATTCCTTAAATACACAAACCAACAAAAAACATTCGTCAAAACAGAAATTCGTCAATGTACAAGTTGATTGAGAAAAATGAGAATTCTTTTATTATGGCACACAAGCGAAGTAGAATAAATGCAAAGCAAAAGATTTGATTGTTTATCCAGTGTTGATATCAGTAACTGTCTCGTTCATCGACCATCGGACTGATTTGTTTTTGTTTATCCACTGAATATGAATATTCATTGAATTGTTGAATGTTTTGAATAATTAATTTTCGACTGCTCCGTGTAAACATTGATGAAAGAAAAAAAAAATAAGTTGGCCCGCGAAAAAGAAACGAGAATCATATCGTTTATCGCATATTTTGAATTGTTTTCTTCACATTTCAATCGAACGGAAAGGGATAGAAAGCCAAGAGAAAAACATTTCTACACAGATTCTTATTTTACATACTCATTCATACACACAAATCGTTGCCGTACAATTTTCCTTCACTCACAATTGATTTATTTCGTTGAACGGTGTTTCACTGAATCGCTTTTAACCG
This sequence comes from Sitodiplosis mosellana, assembly GCF_009176505.1. Classification (NCBI taxonomy): domain Eukaryota; kingdom Metazoa; phylum Arthropoda; class Insecta; order Diptera; family Cecidomyiidae; genus Sitodiplosis; species Sitodiplosis mosellana. The sequence continues at coordinate 13,151,903 of NW_022601467.1, read as the reverse complement.
CGAGAAATATTTATGCGTTTTATATTTTCGGATACTTGGTATATGCAATTAAAAAAAAAACTAAAACTGATGCCCGTTTAATTTGTATCACATGCCATGCACAATTGCATGGATCGGATGGTATGTTTGTGAGGTAAAAAAATTAATCTAGTTGTTGTTAGCGTTCACACAGAATACACAACAAAAAAAAACTTCAATATTTTCACATCTTCTTTGAAATCTTGGTGCTGAATTTGATGAAAACAGAATGTCGTGATAAACAAAAAGGAAATCACAGTACACGCACACACAAAAATAAATAAATTTCCTGTTTTTTCGTTTATTCGAAATCAGTCACACAGTTCAGTTTTTTTTTCTTCTTCTAATATTATTTTTTTTCCTCTCTGTCGAACGAACACACACATTTTATTCAAGAAATCGACATTTATGTTTTGCGACTGCGACTCTTTTTTCTTCACTTTTTTCTCGGACTGCGTGTGTGTGTATATATCATAAATATGCATCCGTATACGATGGAATATATGAGTGTGGTGGGTATTGTTTTCGATGCTCTGAGAATGCGTGCATAGGTTCATGTGTTCGTTTGTACCTTGGCTGCTGCTGCTGCTTGCTGCTTGCTGCTTGGTACTGCTGCTGCTGCTGTTGCTGTCGTCGTGCGTGTGTGTTTTACTATTTGATATTAGGGAAAATGTATTACTGTGAACAATAATTATACAATGGCGACAGCCATGATACATGAACACGTTTTGTATTTGTTGTTCTCTTGGTGTTTGCGCATTTATTTATTAGGCTACGTTTTTGTGTGGATATCAATGTGTTCGTGTTTTGATGTGTGAATGCGCGTTTGTGTATGCTCTCGCTCACTCTGTTCTCGGATATATGTGATTTAATGCTAACACAAACACAGCATTCTCTCTCTCTCTCTTTATCTCCGTGGCCGAGAGAGCTTTCTCCTCTTTCCATTTGTCTTTATGGCTCTCCATGAGCGGAGAGAAATAATATCGAAGAAATAGCAGCAACAACAACAACATCAGCAGGCCATAGAAGAGGAAAAATGAAAAATAACAATAATAATAATGGTATTGGAGGTAGAAACGCTTGCTGTGTGTATGAACTCGCTGAAGCTAATTGGAAGCAAAGTTTATCAATGACGAAACATTATCTACATAAGGTAACCCGATATGCGTACTTAATGTGATTACAAATTTTGATTTCCGTACTTAAAGCGTACATCGTTTGAGGAAAAACGCGAAAATTGCACTCGATCGCTCTCGCTCTCTCTTACACAAAGTGTTTTCCGTTTCGCGCAAATACACGCGCGCGACATACTTGGCATAAGCGCAATTATGTCTAGCTCTACAATCTGTTTCATCGTGATTTTGATTATGCATTTTTTATGTATGCATATAGAAATGGTTCTTCCACATGTTTTGATCGCATTTATTTCACACTTTAACGACGTGTGCGTGCAGTACCCACACATAATAGCTCCTTCGATTTAGTTGGATTTGATACAGAACATCCGTTCATTCAATTGATAAGTTTCCGAATTTATTATTTAAACTGCATTGATATTAAAACGATTCAATTTGATTTGGGATTTTTTTTTCTCCGTTGATATCCTGTTTGCATTGCATGTCCTTGCCCCAAATGAAATCTTGATTGCATTTTAATATCGTTTGTTCTCAAATGAAATTTTCATTGAATTTTTTTTGTTTCTCTTTCGCCTGACACATTTTACACATTCTACACATTGCCATTGATCTTTTGAAGTTCCACATAACCGAATAAACAGTCGATAAATAATGAATCTTTGATGTGTATTTTCTCCTTCTCTTCATTTCATTGGCATCTAAACGCTGCTACGTATTAGTTTGTCTATTGTGTGCAAGATGGCGATAACAATCAAAGGTTGCATCTTTCTGATGAACACAACAGTAGCCCAGACATATTGAATGGATTTCGTCACTCCCATTGAAATTGTTCACAGAAAATCACTTTTTTTCATAACGCCATGAATTGCAGTGAAAAAAATCGAAATCTTTCATTTAATTTCGATGTTTTTGTTGAGAATGGTGCACAATTTTTGCGTAGAATGATGGCAAAGGACAAGCAAACACGCACACATCCACACGTATGGGAAATTGGTTGAGATCGTAAACACTAACACTATTACATTTCGATTGAATGAGGTGTGTAATTGAAGAGCAGTAGCAGCAGCAGCAGTAGTGGTAGTAAGCAGCAGCAGCAGCAGCACCATTTGGCAGTAGGAGCAACCACAAAAAATGTAATAATAACAATGTGCATGCACGGCGTACGCATATTCTAAACTTTTTTGATGGGACATGTAGCTCCATAGAATTTGGTGTGTTTGCCATGACTCGAATCACCATTACACATACACATACACATATCTATATGTATCATCACGTACAGCCGACCCAATGTTGACAACAACAACAAAAAACAGCGCAGAAAACATCCCATAATCGCGCCTCGGGATTGGATAAATGCGAGATGTGTTGTATGGGAAACAGGTAAAAAAAAACTGAACCAATGATGTACATCCACACACTATTTCTGATGCACTTTTGCATTGTGTCGCATTCTTTTGTTCACAAATTTGAGCGCAATTTTCGGTCGATAGGCCGATAAAGTCTATTTTTTTTGTCAGGCAAAACTGCGTACATGTGAGAAAGTAGTACACTCACACACATGTTCATGAGAAATAAAAAAAAAAACTAGCACCGATTGATTTTATAAAACCATTTTGATTTCATTCAATTTTTTCACTTTTTCTCTCTCTCTCTCTCCCTCGCTCTGTTTCGCGTTCTATTGAGACCGCATCATGCACACATGATGAACATTTTTATTTGGAATACTTTTTTCCTTTTAATCGCGTCACACACAAAAAATAATAACTAATAATACCGAAGCGTGCATCAAACAGACTGATGGCATTGTCAGAATTCAACACATAAATACAATACAATATAGATACGGTGTTTGGCAAGATGTGACTGTTTAAAAAAAACGAACTGGACCAGCGAATCTTCTCTTTAACTTTTCTTCCTTTGCATTTCTAAGCAACTACAAACGCAAAAACATAGGGAAAATAAAAATGTTGGCTGGTTGGTGGCAGACAAAATCACCTTGTTTATCCAAAGAAAGTCTTCGGTTCATTGGCGTCTATATGTGAATTGTTCACCGCCGAAATTTCAATGATTTGAGATTGCTGATTTTTGCAAACGCAAATCACAAAATTTACAGGCAGCACTTCTTTGATGTGATCAATCTCATTTCTTGGATTTTTCTTATTTTATTTCTCTCTCTCTCTCTCTCTCTCTCTTTCTCTCTGTCACTCTCTATCTCTCACTGCGTGTGTTTATTCATTACGATGAATTCTTTTTTTTTCTTTACTAAAAGCACATTTTGTCTGGTTTGGGATTTAAATAAGAAGCAACAACTGAATTCAATCGTTTTAGCTCTTTAATTCACTCATGTTCTGCATGTTACAATTCACCAATTGAAAACTAGAGCGGTTTTCCAAACCAAAATAAAAAATCAAACTATTTACGAAAAATAGAAATTTCTACTGCTCTTGATGTTGTGGCAGACTAAGAAAGCAAAGCTGTCATTTTTTTCATTATCGTCCGTTGTCGCAACTGTGTGTAGCAAAAAGTGGATTGCCCGATGCGAATGGATGTAGCGCGGCCACCGAATACCGTGATTTTAAGTAAATATTGTGGAATATGTTTTCTGATATACTTTTTCTTCTTCTATTTTTTCGACTTGTGTATAGAAGTTTGTATGGTCTGTTCTGTTCGTACCAGTGGATATTTGATTGATTCGCTTTCGTTGCATTTACAACGTTTTTTTTCGTGGTGTACGCTCTTGTATTTATTTCCTTTATTTTTTCTGTTTCTTTTCTTAAACCTTTTTGAATAGAATTTCAAGGGACATGAAAAGGAAATAGCAATGAAAGTACAATGCAATGAGATTGACTTTTGATCTTTCGTGCCAAATCAGTCATTCCGTTACGAACACCGCACTCAAACGTATTCGTTATTGTCAGTTGTTAAATTTGAATTGTAGTTTAAAAAAAAAAGCGAAAAAAAGACCAAGTCTATCTAAGGATACACTCCTTGCCACGATTCGAAGAGACTGAAATTAAACCAAAAAAAAAGGGAACCGAAGCCACCGACATGCATCGATTGGGACAATGAAGAGCAGCACACAAACAACAATAAGAGCAAACCGTATCCAAAGAACAAGAAGCACGAATTACATTTTTCAGAATTGTCGTTAGTCGGCAAGTCGAGCGAGTCGATTCATCGAAAAAAAAGAGTGTGCAAAAAGTCTCATACTGCACACATGCATGCTTTCTCAAAAACCGAAACACAGAAGTGCACAACAATTTTGAACGCTGAAAATAGTCGAATCAAAACAAAACAATCATTGAATAAAAGGAAATCGCGCGCGCACATCGTTCGCCAGTCCAGAAAAGCCGATTTTCCCTGACTTCCAATGAAACGAACGACGTTTGTATGCTGCTATGCAGAACGCCTGAGAAAGCGATCGCAAGAGAGAGAGAGAACCACAACGAACTACACGACACAAACAAAACCATAGACAGCAATGGAACAAAATAAAGGAATCGCCTGGCAACTGATACACATACCATGTACAGAGATCTTGCTACACTGCCCGCAACCAACGGCTCGCCAAAGACATTCTCTCTGTTCTGTCAATTTTTCTCGAATACATTTCAAGCGATAACCTCTGTGCAATCAATTTTTTTTTATAATTTGCCGTCGCCGCCGTACGCGTAGTCACATTTCAAAATAAATCGCTTATTATAAAACTGTTGCAAACATTGGATACATTTTCTGTGGGTTCATTCGCGCGTATTCAGTTGGATTTGCCGGCCACCGTTGCTGCGAAGCGCAAGAGAGATAGAGAGCGAGAGAGATAGAAGGCGAAATAACGCGACGGGCATCACATCGAACTCCTTTTATTCTGATTTTTTATTCTTCTCTTGATTTGTATTAGTTTGGGTCGCATACGAGCCTGTCTCAATCAAAAACGGAGGAATATTGAAAAGAAAACTCAGGCAATCAAATCGAAATAAAAAAAAACCAAATTATAGAAGAACAGAAAAGATTGAGGCAGAAAACGACGAGCACGGCCAGCGCGAAAATAAGGTGAAAAGCACACGAGAAAGACCCATTCGAATCGAATCGAATCGAATCAAATCGAATGGTCTGTGTGAATATGAGGCGAATTTGCTTCTTGCATGCCCATATTCTAGTTTTTTTTATCACAAAAATGACAAAACAAAATACACACTTCGCTTTGGAACAATGCTCCATTCGGTGTGTTTCTGTATTCCTGCACGAAACCAAGAATCCAAAAGAAAAAGTCACAAAATCAGTGCACACGGACACACACACACAAGCGGCGGGAGAAAGAGTGAGTGAGAGAGAGAGAGAAAGACAGGAGGATAGAGATGGCAAACGAAACAGGCACTAGCATCAGAAGAAGAATGAGAAGAAAAAACAGCCATCCATAAAGTAAAACACCACAGAAATAGGCACCGAACGAGAGAATCGAAACGAAAACATCGAGTACAATGTTTCCATTCGTTCCAGTGCTATTTTAATTGTGAGAAAATGCTGTATAAATGTATGGAATCGTGATCAAAAGTGATCCAATTAGTATTTGCTGATCGATAATGTTGCACGATTTTATTAGGACGAGACGAGGTAGGTGACATGGTCACCATGGAAGCAATTAAAGATTATTTATAAATTTTTATTTATTTTTCCTTCATTCTGCTCCAAAGCAGCGTACAATTTTACATTTGAATATCTTCTTCGGTTCGGATGTTCTTTGCATTGTGTCGCTTTTTTATTCGATAATGGTTTAGTTTCCAATTGTGCGAACTGTGTGTGTTTGTTTTGTTGATCGCCATTTCTATTTTTTTTTTTCGTTTTTTTTAAAGTTTTTCGAGTGAAAATGCGCGCACTGGGCACCGTATTTCCAGTGAAATTGTATTGAGCGCACTTGTAATTAACATTGATCACACACACACACACACACACACACACACAGGAAAAGAATCCTAATCAATTTTGTGTCTGGGCGAACAAAAACCGATAGGGATAATTCATGCGAATCCTATTCGAGCAATAGATTCCAACATCAATCGACATGCTCTTCCCAAATCGAAGAAGGAAAACTCTATGATGCGCGTCGCATTCGCATAACAACAACAACCGATGTGTGCACTGAGAATTACCATTATTGTTGTTTTACGAAGCCGCGCGCAATTCACGATCCAAATCCAGGAAGAGGAGGTAAGAATGGCACACACACAAAAAAACTACTCCAAAAATCTCGGCACAATGTTACAACGACAACGAATTAAAGGAAAAGAATAACGTATGGTTGTGCGATCGTGAATGACACTGCATGCACCGGTGCTCATCGGTCGCAAAATGCTGATTCTCATTTTTGGTATTGCGAATACCTGAAAATTACATCTCTCTAACTCTATATATTGAATTCCATGCAATGTGTCGGCGCGCAACAAAGCAAACACTCCGATTAGAACAACCGATTCCAAACAATTCCGAATCCATATAATATTCTGCAAACAACAACGCTCACCAAACAAGTGATCCAAGCGATCGATAAATTTTATGGTATAACTTTAGGGGAAAAAAAATGAAAACAAACGAAAGCCATTCCGCTTTGCGAACGTAAACTCTTCAGCTAAAGCTGTGTGTGGCTCATTGACTTTTGACTTCGTAAATTTATATATTCGAAATCGGACGGAAGCTAAAATCATCGCAAATCGCTTATTTCATCAAATTATGTTGGTGTCAAGGCAATGTTGGAAATAAATGGTTTTTTTCGGATTTGTCATTTAAAGCTAATGCAAAGTCTCGATTAATTTGAAAAATAAATCTTACTGAGATTAGGCAAAATCAATTTTCAAACATAGGTGCTGTGTTTTTGGCAAAACATATCGCGATTTTGAACATTAGAAGCTGTTAACCCACTGAATTTATGCAAATTTCTTCCATTTTGCATAGAAAATGAATTTATTTCAGCAAATTGAAAATTTTCAGGTTAAAACAAACATTCCTATTCAAAATTGTGATTCTTTCTTTCGCTCAAAATGGTATATACTTCTGTGTTTTTTTTTATTCAAAAAACCTTTTGCGATTATATTGGCAATATCATATATATTTTCCATACAATTTTAGTTCTTAACTTCTCTGCAAATGTTCATTTCCATTTCGACGCATTCAGCAGAACATGAAACATGGTTAAAAGTGATTTCCGTTAATCTCAATTTTGGTGAAAGACCCAAAAAAAACCACGGGCTTTCACTTGTTCTTTAGCAACCCAAGCCCAACAGATCAGATAATCAGATGATCTCTTAGCCGATTATGGATGCTTGTCAACGAGTCAGAATTGCACGGCGACTGAAAAGTGAATGACTGATTATTAGCTAATCAACAACAAGACCCACATAATAAATTATGTAAATCATTAATTATTCCAAATATGATAATTAATAGTGTGGAAAATGTTATACCAGTGAACGAACGAATCAGATTCAATTATGGCATACAAGTGTGAATAGAACACAGTGAAAGGAATTTTTCTTTTTTCTCATTCAAACGTTTGATTACGCCAAATTTTAATTCGGAGCATTAATCATTCGGGTGTTTTGTTGACTCAGCTCATAGGGCGATGTCAACCGGCAAGAGAAATGCCCAACAAATAATCTGAATTTTATTGATACACGCGGTATGTTTGCGTGTGTGTAACTGTTTAGTCATATTGTTAAATCTTGTCGACATTAACTTGTCAACAGCAGCAACCAATTATGCTTATTCTTTTAACTAGCCGCCCGGATTACAAAAGAGACGTAATAAAAGAAGCCATGAAGCCATTGAGAAAAGTTCATTTTTACTATCAAATCTATTGAGGTGTTTACACAGTCCGGTTGTGCGTTTAAACAGCTGCGTTTACCATTGAATTGCGTTGTATTCGGTATAAAAACGCCCTCTGTCTATCTATCTATCTCTCTCTTTCGTTCAAGCTGTGTCATAGAAACCGTATGGAAAATTGTAAAATATGATTTGACTTAATAATGTAGCGTTTTGAATAATTTCCGAACCTCAATCAGACATTACTCAACCATCATATGGTGAAAACAATTCAACCGTAACACAAGAGAATTGAATGCATGGAAGATACATGAAATCTGATCGAAACCCAATAATTGGGGAATTCAGTCAAATGGCAATTGATTAAGTTAATCAAAGGCCGCACATTGATTTCATTTATGGAACCCAACTAATTGCATTTTAACCGTTTCCAGACGGGGCAATGTGGAGGGAGGAGAAGGCAGGCAAAATGGTAATGTAATATTAACTGCTCTATTTGCTGCACATATAATATGCAACGATGCAACATTTCATGGAATAAATGAATGAATCTATTATTACTTTGCATAATTTATGGGGAAATCAGTTGATTCAGATTAATTTGGTCGCTAAAATTAAATAATACATCTGCCACGTATTTTTGAACTGGATATTTTCCAAGAATACACACACACACACACCAAGCGCAAAGCCACAAACGATGCCTGCGATATCAATCACAATGGTGTCTAACAAGATATATTACATAGCTGGCAGTGTGCTGAACACCAATTGGAAAATTGAAAATTATAAGGGAGAAAGCGTGTCGTATGGTATAAATTACTTGAGGGCAAACGATGAAGTAATCGAGACTTAGAACATTGAGACACCGTATTATTTATGCGCCATACAACGCAATCAACAACGCCAACGGTTCTCATGACATTTTCTTTCTTCTTCTATCACAACAAATGAAATTCTCCGTTCCGTTTCGGATTTAAACGTGCCAAAAACATTCATTTGAGCAAATGATAATTGAAATGCATTTGCAAAGACAAATGGCATTTTGAATGCATCGATTAAACTACAGTTTGCAACATATTCGATTAATGAAACAGTTGATGGCTTGAATAGAGAGTACCACTTGGGTAGCATTTATGTTTGTATCAATCATAGCTGCTTGACAACCATAGACAAAATGCAATCTTTGCAAATAATTTTAACGTATTCCACATTCCATGCATGGATCCATCACATATGCTGTATGTTGAAAGCATTAATGTTCAGGGAAATTATTCTCAATTTTCTACCAACACCGCTGATAATTGTGGTTTTGACTGAATATCACATAAAATACAAGTGCAATGATCCGTACAGGTTAAATAACAATGATGATATGAACCATTGCGACAAACAAATTCCCTCAGAATATTTCAGTTTTAAAGTGCAACATAAAGTTTTTTTCATATTGAGTTGTTGTTGTAAACTCTATATAAAAAAAATTCATGTTGCACTTTGAAACTAAAATATTCTGAGGGAATTTGTTTGTCGCAATGGTTCATATGTGCAATCCATTTTTGCAAATTAAATGTGGATAAATTTAGGCTATAGTATTTCAATTGGGACATAAACTTGAAAGCGTTAAATCAAATTTGAGCAAAATATTGATTTCTTCAAATGCAAATACCTTTTAATGAGTAACCAACGCATTCTTCAAACAACATGTCGTATAAAAAGTCGTTAAAATAGTGAAAAACTGACGAACGTATATTATCACAACATTTTGGAATTCTCGCTGCATTTATTAGGTAGCTTTTAATTTGACTTGACATTCCAAATTTGTCATAGAATATTAGAATAAATACCCGAGTTTCAGTTAACAGTTAGGCATTTCGGTATTTTCGTAGTAAATTGAAAATGAACAGTAGTGGGCATTTTATGATTCTCTAAAAATCTATGCAAATCATGGTAAGGTGAATCGAAATAAGTAATTTGCTGAATTTAAATATGTAACATCAAGTATAGTATTATAACACTATTACAATTTATGTGACTTAGAATTTAAATCACCGAATTAGAAATCTTTTTTGTCTGGTGCTTCCCGTTCTCGTTCTTATTTTTCATAAATGCTCAATTCAATACGAATAGTTTTCTGTGTGTTTGTGATAGAAGTGAGTCTTCTTAATTACCATGTCGTTCGAAGTGTTTCACCCTTTTTTTTTTATTCGGTGTAAAAAAAATTTGAAAATTGTCCGATAATTTGTTTGAATTTGAAGATTTCTATATCCTAGTTAACCTGCTTTTATGCAATTCGCGAACTCAAAACCACCCAAATGTATAGAAGACTGTAATTATGATAAACAGAATATAAAAATCGACTCTACTGAAATAAAAACCAAAACAAGTATAACTACAATGCAGAATCTTTGAAAATTGGGCTATTCTAGTCATATTGAATTGGAAATTTTACGTAGAAATCTAATCAATTCCAGATATTTTCAACCGTTCGATTGCTTCAGAGTTATATTTTCTCATATGACGTCAAAGCTGGTCAAAATTGATGGCAATGGCTTGAATGCCTTCAATTATTGTCGCGGCATCAAAAACACTCCGCTTTAATGGAAAACACACTCTGCTCTCAATCTCATCCATCGATATGGTCAAATATATTCAACCTTTTTTCGAATCCAGATCGTATCAAATTAGTTATTGACTTCATTCAACCATGCATACACAATCGTGACGTTAGAAGTGTTATCAACTATCTAATGAAATCTATGACAGATGCAAAAGCGCTCATTAAATTGATTTGGCACAAAGAAAAATGAAACTCATTACACACTACATACAAAATCCATTCAAAAGAAATAATAGAGTTAAATTGTTGGCTCAGAAAAACTTAAAATATTCACGTCGATGGATTTTTTGTGCATTCATTCTCAAAATAAGAAGAATAAACGGATCAAATCTAAATTTTACCCAGTTTTCAATCAGTAATGAACGGCTGTACGTTAGGAAAAGAATTATTCCACCTCCCAGGTGAAGTTGACAGATGGATGTCATTGTATTGGTATGTTTACAACCTTTGAATGACAGTCAAGCAGTGACGGTGAAATTGAAAAAGATTTTTTTGTTGTTGCTATTTTACACAACAGAATCTGATGCATTCGGATTACATCCAATGTTCACACACAGACATACTCGGAGAGAGAGAGAGAAGAGATAAGTGCAATAAAAATATATATAAGACAACGCGTTCAACAATTACATTTTATCGCATATCTAAAACTTTGCTACGTGAACAAGGCAGTTTTAGGGCGCAAGAAACAACGGCTTCTTATACAAATTATTATTCGTTTAACATTTCAAACTGTTTGCCGAGTGCTAAAAGAGAAATAAATTTTCTTTATCTGAAGGCTATATGTTTTTTTTTGTCTCTCGCTCTATTTGGGAGAATTATGTGCATTTTGCAAATTGTATTCGCACCGCATGAATGTCTGTATCAAGATTTGACCTGTAAAATGCTGTGTGTATTTGTCTGAATAGCAAGCGCACAGTGAATCAATGAGAAGAAGAAAAAAATCATGTTGAGAACATTTTTATTGTTATACATCGAGACTGCAGTTCCGAGTTAATTTAACACCGATTTTGTCATTTGCTAATTTATTGATATTTTTTTTGTGAAATTCAGTTTTTTTCTCTTTTGGTTTCGTTTATGTCTGAAAGCGATGCCATATCACGAGTCTTTTCTATTAATGATTAATAGCATAATTAGAATCGCACCTAGGTCCAGGTATTTAGAGCATAAACCATAATTTAATAAGTGTAAAGATTTAATGGTCTGCATTCTGATTGAATATCAATAAATCCGTTTGGTATCCATAAATTTCGAACTGTTTAATTTGCCCTACAAAAAATCAAACACACACACACACACCTATGACGGAAATAGCTACATCCTTTTTCTCAACAAATCTCCATGCTATTCAAATTACACTTTATTTTTTTAATGATTCTTTGCTTCTGTATATTCGAATGAATCGGTTGTATTGAGGCCCCGAGGCTCACGTATGCACACTTTTATTGCTATCAGGTTCCCATATGATTTATACTTTTTTTCGTCGTCGTCGTCGTCGTCGTCGTCGTCGTCGTCGTCTTCTTCTTCTTCTTTTTTTTCTTCACGGAGACGGTTCGCTTCAGCTTGAATAAAATACAATTAAAACTAGTAGATAATTATTTCATTTGAATTCAAACCACACAAAACAAAGCCGTTTGCTGGCTCTTGATTGATTTATGCCTTGTACCACTAATGAGTTGTTGACAATCCATGCCTCATCACGTCTGACGTGCTCATGACTTCATTAATCTAGACTTTTTGAATTCGTGGAAATCGATTTTTTTTTCGCTCCGTTGCAGTTTCTGCTAAAATGTGAAATGAAGAGAAAAAAACACATCGTCGCGACTTTGTATAGCTGGGTTTTTTTTCCTTTTGCTAAATAGTACATCTTTTAAGTAACCCATAAATGAGATGTGCTTGAAATGTTGACAAAATGCATCACGACTGCTTGTTCTCAATGTTTGTAATGTTACAATTTGCAAATTAAATTTGTTAATGCAAGCAAAATGCAAATATACTCAAAACAAAACGCGCAGTGGCCTACTTAACGGACATATAATTTGATTTCATTTGACAGATATTCGATTGGACGGTGCTAATTTAGCTTACACATGAATGCCCGTTCGCATGGCATTCGATTCCATGATTGCTATTTCGATGTTCGTTCGCTTTTCTTCAGCTTCTCACTTGGCCCGTTTTCGATTCGACAAAACGGAAACATTTCGTGATGAAAATATTGGTGTTTTTTGTTCGTTCACATTTATTAATTGGACATTAATAATTGTTCTGTTTGCTAATAACTGTAGTGTAATTTGTGCGAGATTGCCCTAGGCGCGTATGAACTATTGTTTTAGCCAAACCGTTTCATTCTTCTTGTTTCTTCTTCTCTAAATCATTTCTATTGCTGTAATCTGCGGTGTCCAATGTCGTGGCATCATGAAATGTGTACTCTATCTCTCTACATCTGACTGGTTCGTGTGTTTGTGCCGGAGAGACCTGATTGTCTGGCTGCGAGTGCGTGAGATGGCCGACCGAAAATGTATGAGTTTATTATATATATTATTCTATCCATATCTCGAAAATGATGGCGTTCAGTCTCACGTTTCTAATAATGGATTCGCGCAGCTGGTGCTGATGCTTAACATCATTATATTGATGCCTGAATAATGGTTCTATTTGTTTTCCGTTTTAGTGAAAGAGAGTTCACATTTTGTCGTGGCTAATTTTCTTCGGAAACTTTAACTCTCTCGAGCGCACATCAAAGAGTGAGAGAGAGAGAGAGAGTGACCGGGAGAAGAATCGAATGGAAGACAAGCGAAAAAACACAACATTTAAATGGATTCGATTACAACGCAGAAAATTTGGTTTTCGGCCGCGCTGCGAATGCGAACTTTTTCTCTTTAATTTGGCGTCAATATTATTATATTTTCACCACGGTACATTTTTTCTCGTTTGGGCGCCTCTTTTGTTTTTCCACATACGAATCATTTCGTATGGTAATTTTTCAACATATTATTCCCAAGATGCGTATTAGATTGTTTTTTTTTTCACTATGCGTGGCTGGGATAATCGTCGACACTGTTTATCACATTCAATTCGCATCGACCAAGAGCAAAATCTGTCTATTTTTTCGATATATACACACGCAGGCACCGCTCGTTTCTTCTCACCGAATCATTTCTATTTATTTATTTTTTTTCGTCTTCTTTTTCATTCGACCACCTGAAACACATTAAAAAAGTGTTCATCATAAGCGCTTGTAATCGCATTATTGGAATTGGCATTTTTTCCCCCATTCATGTTGTCTTCTTCAAAGCGTTGCGCTTAATATCCACAATTCGTTCAAATGATATTCCATATTATTGTTTTTTTTTTGTTCGTTGGCTCACGCATGATACACCACGAAGAAAGGAAGGAATTAATCGATACTTTAGCGAAAACGTCTCGACTGTTCAAAATCAAATCAAAAAAACTGTACAGATTCCACTTTTTTTGCGCATTAATGTGAAAACAAAACGATCATAATAAAAACAATGTTTACTGTACTCAAATGAATGGCAAACTCGCACAAATAATTAGAACCGTAAATTCAATAGAAGTCTCTTCCGAATTCGGAAGGAGAAAGAGGCAACCGAAAAAAGTATGTAGAAGAAGTAGGAGAAAAAGAAAAAGAGACACATGATCGTTAAACTTCATCCACTCTCATCATCATTTCGCATCAGCGAAACGCAGAAAAAAAAAACAACAACAACAATAAGAACAGAAAAACTCCGAAACTGTGTCAATACAGATGATTTCCGATGCGTTTATCCGTTAATATCAAATCCCATTCACGAATGTGATTATTATGTTTATTGTTTTTTTTTCGTTTATTCATTTTAACCAAAAGTACGGCAAGTTTAATGCGTTCTTCGATTCAGTCGTTCGCTCGCTCTGGGTGTGTGTGTGTGTGTGTGTGTGCTTGAACTGTCTGAACATGCGATGAAAATGATTAATTTATAGTGACCGTGAAGAAGACAATAAAACATATGTTCAAAAACAAATCGAAACGAGAGACGAAAGAGTAATCGCGCAAATATGAAAGAAACTCATAAACCTCCCGTCCAACTCGAGTGACCAAATACTCATCCATTTCGAATTGCACGTCGGCGAAAGCAAGCGTACACATTTTTCTCCCTCTCTCGCTCTCTAATCTCTGTGGAATACAATAATTTTAATCTAATAAAGTCAAATGAAGAGAATGCCAAATAAAGAATGAAACTGTAGAATCGGATCAATTTATCAATATTGTTCAGTGTGCGCGACACAATTTCTACGCGCGTGTTTTTTCACACATACACATACACACACACGCACACATACTCCCAATTCGTGCTACTAAATCTTTTATTCTTGTTGTTTCTTTGCGATTTGAAGATTTCGAATTTTGTTCGTTTGTTTATGATAAAAGCCAAAGTAAGATTCATTCCAATGTTATAGCGATAACCATCTTACAGTTACTACATTACTACGGCTCGTTTAAATTTCATTCTATCGAACAATGTGTGCGTGCGCTGTTGCGCGAATCAGGCAAATTATGAAAATTTCATTTTGCTCGTGTCCACCAGTTGACTAATTCATTTATTCGAAATCTATTGAAGACCAGAGAAGAATAAGAGAGAAAGAAAAACCGTCCAGAACAAACGAGGAATAACTTTCTTTTAAAGAATCTAATTTATTCAATCCGAAATTGTTTTGAAATTCTATGGCTTAACGTATCTAGAATCATTTTTGTGTTGCCAATTTTTTTTTCTTCTTCTCTCGATTGTTATTGCTCAAGAAGGAGAAAGATTATTCTTTTTGTATTCTAAAGTGTTCGGTTTCACCGAAAACAGAATGATTAAAACGGGGGAATTTTTTTTATATTCTGATGATATCATCATCAAAAGAGATGACCAATATATTTGCGCTAATTTTGTGCGAAGAAGAAAAAAAACCGAAATACGAAAGTTTTTGGTGACATATTCTTCATTGATAAATTTTGAGCAAATACACAAAACCACCGTTATATCTAAGAATTGACGAAAAAGCAACATGCTAAACTTTCATCCGAATTATTCAAATGTAATTGGCTGTGATGTTGCTCGGCCCGACCCGAACTGTTATCGAATACAAATAATGAAGGCCGTCAGAAAATGCGTTGGAATCGACACATGTTGATTAGATTTTGTTGTTTGTGTTCTAAATTCAATTACTGTAAACTGAAAGTATAATGATAACGCTGGCCGATGGAACAACGGGATTTGGGCCGGAAAAATGTTATTCAATCTTTCACGTACACGCACACTCCATCACATCAACACACAACATGTTACACCGATCAATATGATGATTGAACGTGATTTGAATTGTACATGAAGCGAAAAAAAAACGGTGCGGAAAAGATTTTAATCAAATAAAAATTGAATATGCCTGCTACAGAACACTTGATTCATCTCATTTTCGATTTCAAGCAAGTGGAATTTCAAGTTAAGTGGAAGTTGTAAACAAATTGTTATGCAACGGTTTTTGTTCTTCTGCTGTTGTTACTGTTGCTGTTGTTGAAAAATACATGCTATCGCCCATAATAAAAAGCAACGATAAAATGCCATAAATTTATTATATGAACGATAACATTTCACATAATGGGCCAAAATCCCCTTTTAATGATGAAACACTCGGCCAAAGCAGAACCGTTTCGTTTACGACACTGTACTTTCGATTGTATTTGTGAGCACAAACCAAGACGATGATCATTTCAATTTGAGAGTTATTATATCTGTGGAACTGAAAACGTAGCACTGATAGTTCATATAGCTTTGTAAAACCGAAATCAGAGGGAAAAAAAAAACTTTTCGCAAACAATTGCCGCCCCGTGAGAATGCACAAAAACGTTCAGCAGAAAGCAACGACGAAAAAAAAACTTAACGGCCAACACTAAACACACATAAGCAGTATCTTTTGCGACAAAGGCGAATCCTCAACGCATTGATGGAATAATAACAACGGATGAAGAAGAAAAAAAAAACTAAGAATTTAAAAGTACTTCTAGAATCAGTGGAATCACACACCGAAAAAAATATACATATTGAAGAGAACATAATCTATGGCGTACAAGGTATACACGTGCGAAATGCGATAAATGAAATGAATATAGGGAAAAAATGCATATATTTGTATATATATGTGAAATTGAATACATAAAAAATGAAATGAGAGAGAAAAGCAAATAGCGAGAGTAATGCTGAACTGATCTTGGAACCGTTGAATCGCTTGGTACAAATACCATCGAAAATATAGCGGATAACACCAAGTGAAACGCGCGCTTGCGCACACGCGCATGCACATCGATTTGCATTCTGTGGCTGCTGCTGCCGCCGCTGCTGTTGCTGCCGGTTGCTGGTGAGTTGAGATCAGTAGCAAAAACAGTACTTTACAATAGCATGAATCTACCATTAGCTGTTGTGTCATTTTGCCATATAAAGCTATCGATTTGAGTTGATATTTGCCCCGGCGGTAGCTATTGTAGCCCATGTTCCATCTCCATTTTCAGTTTGCTTCACTCTCGCGACTTTGTCGCTTTGTTAATCTTTTCCAGTTCAATTTACAAATGTTCGGTGGTATTGAATGCGAAATAAAACACACTTTGCGACACACAAAATCAGCAACGGAGAGCATTTAGAAGGAAGTGAATAGTGAATGGAAAAAAAAATTATGCAACGCGCGCGCGCACACAATTTTACAGAAAAAGGTGTTTTTCGTAATACGAGGTGCAACTGTAAATTTAACGAAAATGAAAAAAAAAACTATGCAGCTCAGAAGAGACATGAAACCCTATCCCGAAACAAAGTCAGAGCATCTCGTCGAAATGCAACACAGATACAACGGCGCAGCGCAGCGCAATACGCGCACATCGTTCGCGATGAACCATATTCAGAGAGAGAGAGAGAGAGAGAGAGAGAGAGAGAGAGAGAGAGAATGGCATGATGATAATCGTAACATGCATTATCTATTAGTAAGCAACTAATTAGTATTATAGGCGAATCGACTGATTCGTGCATGCGTTTGCGATCTATGATTTTATGAGCGAGAGCCGTTTCGAGGCGATTGCCTGAATAATTTTCAGATATGCTTGCCGTTGACTTTTTAATTTATTCCTCAATGGTCGCCGAATAGAAACAAGAAAAAGAAGAAGAAGAAGAAAAAAAACACATATTGCAAATCCTTCGATTTATTGCTATTGTTATGGCCAAGGATAGAAGAAATGAACTACAACTGTGATGTGCAACCGTGCTGTTATTGCTTATGTTGCGGCCGCAATCACCGGTAATATTTTATGGTTGATGTTCGGAATTGAATCGACCAGATGAATTCACTTACTATCACAATTCTCTCAACATCTTATTGCTACCGATCCAATGCGATTCATACGGCAATGCCTACACACATTTATATCGGTTGCCTCTGGGTAAGAACCACAACAACAATAAACATTCGAACAGTCCCATTTGAGATTCCATACATAACAACAATATTGTGATATGTCAAAAAGCTATGCAACATTCAATTTAGCATGTTCATTTTTTTTTTTTGTCATTACTCTGAAATTGAAGTCCAATTTTGTTTTTTGTTCCTTCACAAGGCAAATATTAGATTAAAATGCTAAGCAAAGCCACATATTCGATCATCCATATTTCCGATTTTTTTGCCGTCATTGATAACTAGTGTTTTATCGAAAAGCATCTTTTATTGAGGATTCAAAACTGTTCGAGAACACAAAAGAAGTCTGAGAAGTCTTAAAATGAAGCTAATCCAAAATAAAATTGGCTCTTCTGAGAAGCAAACGTGTTCCGTTTTCTTTTTAACAATTATGTGAGTGATCAGACATTGTTTTGAATATTGATCTTTACCGAGGTTAAATGAAACAAGTGGTATATGCAGCAGTCAAAATATTTTCGCCGTTTTTATTTATTCATCGCAATTTATTTTTCATGATCGTTAAGTTACTCACACAATTTTGCGGTAATCGGTAATGTGTTTGTTATGCAAGACACTTCAAAAGTGTGAGCATTTTTATGTGAAAGCCATTCCAAATTGCAGCCACCGTCGCAATTTGATTGTGAATCGTTTTGTTTTCTCACATGCATTCGCACACACATCAATACATTTATTCAGTGTTCTGTTGATTACCCGGCCATCCTCTCGGATGTACAACTGCGGATTGTTTACACGTTAACGATTTTTTTATTCATGATTTTTTATGCTAGCAAGCTACAGAATAATAGAACATTCATAGATATCTATCTATGTTGGGAAGAGAGTGAGAGGTTGCAAAAACGAAGAATTGCATGAGCTCGAGGATGCTGTGGCCGGCCAACCAACAGCTACGATCACAATAACGGCCAATAAAGGAGAAGGGAGAAAAAAAATGAAATGTGTTCAAAAAGAAAGCGTATATGTAAACAAACAACAAATCTTCGTGAATTCCGTAATAATTCAATTATCAAGGAGCAATTTAAACGCAAGTATGACGCGCAGAAATGTTAAAGCACAGCAGCTGATAATGCAAACACAATAGATTTCGATGGAGTCTGTCCTTTGAATGGGCGCAAAGGACGTATCAACAATACAACTCGCCGGGGAAAAAATAGTCGTCGTCGAGAAGTTCAGAGAGAGAGAGAGAGAGAGAGAGAGAGTAAGCAAAAAATTTATATTGCGAACAACGCACACATGGATAGAAAAAGTGGGAAAATGAAGCAAATATGGACAATCGACAACAAAGCAAACAAATCAGATGGAGTTGAATCATTGCCATTGGATCAAAGGACGGTTTGAATGCGCTGAAGCAAAGGACAGAGCAAGAGATGATGCTGAAAAGTTCGAAAAAAAAAACAAGACAAAACTCTTTATGGGTGGAATAAGCAGCAGCGACAAGAAAAGAACGAAAATAATTATGTGAAGTGAGCAAATGGATCGAACGGATTCAATCGCTATAGGTAACAAGATATATCCCCAGCGGTCACGTAGGAACATTTCGATTCGTTTACTTTGTGGCTATTTTGTGTATATTATGTTTGTGTGTGTTTGTGGTCGTGTTTATGTGTGTGGCTCTCTCACTCACTCTATTATATGAGCATGATCCCTTTGTCATTCATCGCGTTCGATCTTATGCTCTGGCTACAATGACGGTAATTCATTTTCATTTTCGTATATGCTGCGCGATTTTCCAGCGAACTAGCTAAAGTTCATATGCTTCGTCGTCGATATGGATTCAGATGTTATTTTTTGTTTTTTATTTTTCGTGTAACATGACCACAACAAAACTAGCAATGATGCATTTCATTTATGCGGTTTTCGTCGTGTTTCTCCCATAATTTTTGTTGTTGTCGTACGATATCAAAATAATAAAATGATAATCAGCCGAGTTCAATGAGCAAACACACCGATAGTGAAGAGAGTTGAATAAAGAATATATACTGGGTAAGAGAACATGCAACAGGCGATTGGCGTCGATAGCAATAGGGGAAATGAGCAGCAAACATGCATTATGATTACACGATGGTACAGCATGGACGAGATTCCGCACCAGTAAGTGTTATTTGGACGCTTTTGTTGAGAACTTCACTGTGGTGTGTGTACGATCGCTTTGCAAGTGCCACACGATCCCAAAGTCTGGCGAACAAAGTGAAGAAGGAAGCGTTTTTCTAATTCAAATAATGAGTGCAAAATTCTTTCAGTGATTACCCAAGTAATTTTGGTCGCCTCGCAACATGCTCGCGTCTGCACACTACACACTGCACACACACAAATTTATGGAGAGCAGAGAAGTGCATGTATGGAGAAGAAAAGTGGCTTATGATTGGCTTTCACTCGCATAAATTGATAAATAAATTCCGATCAAAATGGTATCAGTGAAGGGGATACGTCATAAAGAAAAGCTAATAAAATCACACATCTTTATGAATTAATAATTCGGACATGAATGTTCATTGCACTTCACATTGAGCAAATATAGATGTTGTACGTACATATATATATATTGGAATTTGTCCGATTCCAAAGAAAAGACCAATCAAATCGTTTTACGTTTTATTTATGAATAATAGCCGGCACGATTGCCGGCCAATCGGTGCAAGCATGTATGCACGCTTGAAACTCTATATGATATATATATATATATGTATGTGGCCGAATGCATGCAGATCAGCGCGCTACAAAAGCAAAAAAAGAGCTTATTCCTGTTCTTCTTCTTGCGAGTGTATATTCTTTGGGCAATTGCATTGCAATCTGATTTCACTTAACTGTGCTAATATTGGCCGCGTGTAGCTGTAGGCCATTTCCAATTCAATGCGATTAGATCGACTGGATGTAATTCATATGGTTTTCCACACGTTTGATTCGGGAGTTCTTCGGATTAATATTTCTATGGGTGAGATTGAGAGTGGAGTATGTTTTTTCTTCGATTTTTATTTTTGAAAAGGCGAGTATGTTTTCTGATGATTCTGTTGGCGTTAAAGTAGAGTATGTTGTAGTACCGTCTAGCCTCCGCGGTCTTCATGGTTTTCGCGCAACTGATAAAAGATAACAACATAGTGTCTTCGGCAAAGTTGTAGTACTTGAGGTCTTCTATAACTAAGCTGAAGAAAGTTATCTCTTATCTCTTATCAGTTCCGCGAAAAGCGCGAAAAATGATAAGAAAAAAAAAGTTCTATATAAAATTTGCTTTTTTATGTGCGCGATTTGCGCGCAACTGATAAG
>NW_022601467.1:13105435-13125435 GCF_009176505.1 Sitodiplosis mosellana | reverse complement strand
ATCATTCTACATTCGAGTGAGAGAGAGACTTATTAAATTTGAGTGAGCTTTGAATTGTGGCGGCAACAGCGACGACGACGACAACGACAACGACGAACGAAGCAATTCACAGCGTCTGATGGTCAAGAGCGCCCCATGTGCACTCTTCATCGTACCGCAAGTTCAAGCAAAGTACCGTGTGCTATTGCGCGCGCCAACTTAACGAATCCCGTTAATTTATTTGTTTTGCACTTAATAGGTTATTATTGGGAGCAGAATATACACGAAAAGCAGTCATAGCACACAAAATGTATAACACTTTCTGCACGCTATCCACTTCGGTACTGTGAGCGTGTGTATTGATTTTTGTTTGTGCTTTCCGAAATTGAATGATTCGTTTTATTTATATATATATTCTATTCCTTCTTCTTCTTTTTCTTTTTTTCTTCTTTAAAGAAGAGCCGAAGAGCGATAGCACACACACATACAACACTCAGCCGAACGGCTTTTTTATGCGTTTATATACGAATGAATATTTCACGAAACCGAAAGAATCTGTCACATTTCAATCATAATCAAAACCTCTCACATTCATTACATGCGCCCATCAATTCCGCATTACCGGAATTACCAAATTGCACACATTTAATGGAAGTATCGGTTAAATCACGATTTATTTTTATTTGCTTACTCTCTTTTCGCTTCCATTGTTGTTGTCGGTCGTCGTCGTCGTTGTCGTTTGTTCAGAAGCGAACATAAGCCACAGTGGAATATATAAAATCGAACAAAAGGCCGTTTTTGTGTAGGCCTTTTCTTCTCGCACTCGTTCTACATTTTATTCTACACACACTTAGAATTCGGAATCAAAATTCACGCCAAAAATCATCAATTGGCGGTGCGCCATCGAAGAGGGAAGAGGAAGAACAACAACAAAAAATACCGAACGATATCGACAGTTAAGTGATTCGTTAAACCACTGACCCATCGACTCATTGTACACCTAAAATATGCTAATTATAATGCGTGCACTCGGCCGCTTTTCTCCTCCTCGTTCGCCTCGTTCTTTTCCGCTTGATGACTTAAAGTTTGAACTGATTCGTGAAAGTTCTGATTCTCTGGTTTCGTGTCGGTCGCAGCGCGAATGTGAATTCGATAAGGAAAAGGAAATGCGCTCGAGCATTAGCTTCAACAAGAATGTGACATAATCGAAAAATAACCGCAATAATCTGATTTTCACAAAGATTGCGGCCGATGAATGAAGCAAAAACGAGGGAGAAAAAGAGAGAGAGAGAGAGAGAGAGAGAGAGAAAGAAAAGTACACATAAACGGAACGGCCACTTCAATGGTGTTTCTTATGTAGTATCAATGTCGTATTAGTCTCATCAAAATATTCGATCGTAATTCGGTTACGAAGAACAAGAAGAGAAAAAAACCAACAATAGCAGCAGCAGCACACAGCGCTAAATTGAATAATATCCACAGACACACTGGCAATGCAACGTCGCGAGAAAACGATCCACAACCGGAGGCATTCAATTAAAATAAAACGTGTAAAACGTAATATCAGTACAGTTTTGAGGAAGAAGCGAATAAAAAGAAACATATTCAATTTATTCAATAAAATGCCGAAAAGTATCTCAAACCGTGTGTGTGTTTTTGTTTTTGCTTTGCTTCTTCGACTTGATTGCGGTGAAATGCGAAGCAAATTTCATCAGACGATAAAATAAATGCATGAGTACCACAAAAGAATCTGTTTTCATACGTTTATTTTTTTTTACGTTTTTCTCTTCTTCTTCTTTTCTTGAAAAATAGCGCATTTCTGTCTAACTAAATACTACATTGTGTAAGCGCACAGCTCGAAATAAAGATAAAAAAAAAGAGCATGTAATGAAGGCTGTGTGTGCAAAAAAAAATGCAGTAGGAAAGAAGGGAAAAAAAATCAGCAACGCCGCTCGGCAGAGAGAGAGAGAGAGAGAGAGAGAGAGAGAGAGAGAGAGAGAGAGAGAAAAAAAAATGCCAAAAATCTCCGTTATTTTTGAGTTGCACGCGTGTGCACATGTGTCTATGTGTGTATTGTGGGTAACCTGTAATCATCATCGCAGATGCCAAGATATAAACGTATTCCCACTCGTGAATAGTGAGCTCATCATTCGGGAATTGGTGTGTTTGTCAGAGTCGAATGAGAACTGTACATTTTTACATTCTCTTTTCATTAATGATAATGTCTGATTTTTCAAGATCTTTTGCATCGCATCGCATTGACGAAGAGAAATTTGATATGCATTCGCTGCATACTTTTATCACCAACGCTTAATCCAAAATTCGTTTTGAATGCATTTTAACTGTTCTTCAGGTACATTGGATACTGTTCACAGTTTACAACATTTCGTTTGCCTGTGAATTTTGTGTAAGTTGTTGTTGTTGTTGTCTTTTTTCGGCGTTCACATCGCTCTTTATTTTCGTCTTGTCTGTTGGGCTTGTTGTTTTTTTTCTTTCTTTCTTTAAATTATATTTATTTCTGCGCTTCAAGACAAAGATATCATAAATTTTGATGCAATATATTGAATGGAGAGAAGGAACAAAAAAACAAGAAGTGGCAGATAAACGACGTCGTCTGAAATCAGGCATAGCCTGTGTGGCGTTGCCGCTTAATCAAGCGCGACTTGATGTCATCATCGCACATTGTTGGCATCTTCATCTGATAAATTGCATTTAGAGTAATAATTATCACTTAATTATGTCATTTATGATCTCATTCACCTTTTGCATCAGGTAATCGGTGTGGTAGAGAATATGTGTGTGTGAGACTGACTGAGAGATAGATACGTGAACCCATGAAATTTCCGTACGAGAACCGCACTGAGTGGCAATGGTGAAAGCGGCAAGAGCAACTGGTGACAAAATAAAAGCATTTCAAGCATTTCATACTAATTAAAACATTAACCAATTTAGCTTCATTTGATTCGTTGAATTTTGTTGTCTTCGTCACCTATCTACCCATTCGATGCTGATGTGAATTAGAACTCGAAAACCATAAAAATACTCTCACGATTGCTACCGTTTAGAAATTGTCGTTCTAATAAAACATCGGCCACGTTGGAATATTAATTAGGGATATTTGTGCTGGCTAGAAGCCAATCGCGATCACATCATACCGTTTCATATTAAAAGGTCTGATTACGTATTCTTAGCAGAAGATTTTGTTTAAATTGAGAAAAAAAGACCGTCGTATGCGGATGAAATGTTTATAAATCATGCTGACGCCACACACACACACACACACACACTCATTCAAAAACACGACTGAGTACGATTTATACACAGAGATTTTATATCGAATACTAGACTCATTTGAAATTTTCTGTCGAATTTCCGCTTGTATTTATTGGCCTCCAGTTTGTCGCAAATAATGTGATTTTATTTTTTTTAGCGGTTCTTTAGCCTTCCATGAAATCCGATTTGTAATTTCGAAATTTCCACAAAAGTGATCGGTGTTCGCAGAACTCCGCAGCACAACATTGTAATTGAAAAGAAGAAGAAAAAACGAACGTCGGCTTGTTGCAGCTCATCAAGTAACCATGACCATGTGCAATTGAATCGAATTTGGGGCGAGCCGTGTGACTGTAGACGCCAAACATTTCATGCATAAACGCAGAAAAACTTGAATATTAACTAATCCCGTGAGCGTGCGTTTGCGTTCTCACAGTGTCAATTCCATATAAAGTGTGTGTGTGTGTGTGTGTGTGTGTGTGTATGTCGTACATGGTGCAGAACACAATGTTCTTCACTTGCAATAGCTCTTGCTAAGAGAGTGAAAATAGAAAAGACATGCAACAAATGAGACGCTTCAAACTATACGCTTAATCACCCATCAAATGAGACTTTCGTACACTTGATGTCTAATTTGAGACACCTACGAGAGTATCAACAGATTTTATTACATATGCTGATAGAGTGACAATTTGACAGACAAACGCAAGAGTTTCACGTTCGTTTCTCTTTCTTCCAACTGAAAAGCATACTCAACGCCAATGTGCGACGCACAAAAATCACACACACACAGAGAGACACACACATGGCGCGCACTGAGAAGATTTTAAATAATGCAACGAAAAAAAAGCCAACGACGCGACAACGACGACGGCGGCCAATGACGTTGACGATCCAAATTGTTTTGCCATTAACCTTGGTTTAGCCTCAAGCTTTGACAACCACGAAACACAGGCTAGAAATATCAGCATCAATCAGGGCAATACGTATCGTCTGCAATTCTCCACTCTGTATGTATATCGGTTCACTTTTTGTGTTTGCCTCTTTTTCTATCGTTTCTCAATTCTCTCTCTGAATTTTTCAATAGCTAATGCTCTGGAAAGAACAATACCAAATGTAACGAACAAAAATGTCATACATTATAAAATTCGATGCCATTCATCACGTGTGTTGAGCACAATCACGTATACGAATCAAATTTCAGTTCGTTGTGTACTTTCTTTCGGAGTGTGAGCTGGTTCGTTTTTCTTTTCGTTTTTTTTTTTTTTTGGTTGTTTCTCTTCTATTTGCCTTGTATATTTTATTAAATTCTCATTTCCAAATGAATGTGAGCACGGCAAAAATGTGACAGCACCGATTTACACAGAATCAAAGCGAAAAAAAAGCCCAACCACAACAACGGCAACAACGCACAGAGACAACGATTTTTCAATGGATTCAAGTGTAATTTGTATGGCGCAAGTGTTTTCATGTTCACTTCTCACTTTGGCAAACATGTGTTCATTTCAGTCGAGAACATACTCACAGTCGAAAGCATACACACTTCTTTCTTTACCGTAAAATATCGTGCACGAGCGCAAGAGAGCGCTCTCGCGCGCACAATTCCACACAAAATACACACACTCTTGAATTGTCATCTTGATAATGCTTCATCTATTTTGCCATATTTCAATTGGAAGTGAATTATGCGTGAAGAGCAAATGAAAGAAGCACCATAAATTCAACCGATAAACTGGACCACATCTCGTTGTACGTTTTGTTTTTTCTTGCTCTCCTATTGGTTTCCGTGCTGGGGTTTTGTTTTATGCTGTTTATTTTTTATTTGGTTTGGTTTGGTTTCATTTGATTTTATTTCGCGTTCGACACTGTTTCCATATAGTGTAGCATATCGTTTGTTCGGCTGGTTGGTTGATCGGTCGTTTGTTATGTGCAACGCGATCTTAAATGCGCTCGTTCACCTCATGCAAATCATTGACCAATTAACAATGACGCCTGGCAACAAATCGGTATTTATGGCGATTTTCGAAACCGATTCCCCGTGAAGTATGCGTATACTAGAATCGGCCCGATTCTCTCGGTTTCACTATTTTGTTCCGATGTTGTTGCTGTTGTTGCTGCTGCTGCTATTATTTTTGCTATTTGTTCAGTCATTCGGCCCGGATTTGTTTGTGCGCGCTTCACGTATCATTTGCATTTTTATTTACATAGTCAATTTTATGACAGATCCATTTATATTTTATTTGCTTCTATGCTATGCCGTCTGATCGACCGACGATTACAAATGGCCAAAACTAGGAAATAGTTCGATCCGTTGCAATCAAGCGAGCGAGCGAGCGAGCGAACGATTTTCACGTTAATTGAATTCCGAGCGAATTTCGATTTTCATTGAAATCGGCAACGAATACCATAAACTCCACATCCACCACTTCACTGACAACATTGTAACGCCTTAATCGCAGCAATTATTGTTCGGTATGTTGCAATCGATGATGGAACAAGAACGAAACGAAATGATGCCGATTAAGTATAAAGCAAAAGAGCGCTCGCGCGCTCGCTATGCGCCGGCTTGCAATGGTTGGCCATTTAGTTGGCACAACATGCAGAATTGCACACGGCTGGCTGACTGCCTGGCTCAGCCTTGCCGATATACATATATGTATATGGGTGTGTGTGTGTGTGTGTGTGCGCGCAATAGAAAAGAAAGCAGCCAGGCACTAAAATAATCGCACGTTCAGAATCGATTAGTCGATTAGTTTGCTTCATTGTGTTCAATGCTCTTATGACGACCGAATGCACAAAATGGCATAGAAATATGATGAGCTAGAAACAGTAACAGTATCTTTTACAGATTTTAACGGTACCTCGCTTACATTGATTATTTCGCCAATTAATTTTATTATTGCATTTTATTCGCTTTTTCCCGGGTATTTGTGGCATCGCAACACGCGTATTCGACGTTCGCATTCGATTTTCGCTTGATAGAAAATGAATCAACGTAGCACACGGGCGAAATCTATTACGTTGGTTGTTGTTTTTGTTGCTGCTGTTGTCGTTGTTGTTGTTGTCGTATTCCTGTGGTCGAAGCGCATGCATGCCGATGGATTTGAGCACGACGACGTCGTCAACATTCGATTTTGCCCATTATCGACGACATGAACGTCAACATTCACAAAAAAAAACATTCAATATTTGCTGAATGACTAAGTAGCCGATGGAATTATCCTGCCTTACATTACATTGGAATCAATTTCGTTTGGCATTCGTCTTTTTTTTCTAGCTGCCATCAAACCAAATTTCTTTTATTTTATTTTTTAATGTGAAACATGCAATATTTATATTTATATTGATTTTTCATCAGTGCGCTGACCTGACCAATATGGCAATACCAAGAATAAAGCAAACAGGAAAAGTAACGATATTGCCTACATATTGTTGTTAATAATTTGATTAGCATCGATCAAACGCACCTCAAAATTTCTCGCTTATTCAAATAAATGCAGAACGAAAGAAATGAGGTTGAGAATTAACAAGAGACAAGAAGAAAGAAGGCGATCATCGAATAAGTAAAAAAAAACGCTGAGTTTATATGTCATTATGAGCATGTCGTAAAAGTGCAATATAACAACCGAGAAAAAAATACCCATAAAATCAAATAAAAAGCATTCGTAACAATGACAAAAATCACACGAAAATCTCGTCGCACGACGCATATTCTGTTAAATAAATACGTATGGTAAATATATTTTCGAATGAAATGAAAATAATCATTACGAGAGTGTAATGTAATTATGCTAATATTGTGCATTCGCACAGTTAGCTTGCATAAGTTTTTGAGCGGATCGTGTATGTACGCCGGTCGGTTTTGTTTTGTTTTGTGTGTGTTTTTTTTTCGTTCTTCTTTTGTTGGGTAGGCAATAATTTAAAACGGTTTTGGGTCGACCAACCCAATCTCCAATTGTTTAACGAGATTCTGCTTCGGTTTTTTTGCCTCTTCTTCTTCGGATCGGCTATATTGTCGTTCACCACGATCATGTGTGTATGAGTTGTGTTAAGTGGACCAACATGATTTTTCGAACATGCAACACATTCCGAATGTACACTTCATGCGCCTCTCGTTCTAATATTCGATCGCGTTCAAGATGCTTACTCATATCTGCAGCGTAAATATTGTATGTTTGATGATGCTTTTATTTTATTGGGAGAAACGACTTGTCTTAAATTTTTTTTTCGTATGCTCTCTGTCTTTCTCTCCCTCTTTCGTTGGCTTTGTTCCTTTTGCGCCGAGATCGGTAGCAAACACCGGCGAGAATGTTGTTACATACGCCCAACAAAAGTATTCTCAATTTGATTGACCTCTTCTGTGGCGGCCCAGTGTGTGTTGAACAGTTATGTTTTATTTTTGGTAAGAATACTTCCATTTTCGGGTGGTATTGATGACGCAAAAAAAATTAACACAATGACTAATATATCGATTACAATGGGGTCACATACCCAAATGTGTTGAAACTGAAACGATTGAGGTTTTTTTCCCTGTCTTTTTTTAATTTCCTTGCTTCTCATTTTGGTTTCTTCTCTTTATGCTCCTCTCTCTCTCTTTCTCTTGCTGTGTGTATATGTATTTGAAATGGAGTAAATACAACGAATTCTTTGCAAACATTGGCGAAAAAGTCTATGAACTCGAAATTCATGCAGCTATTCCCTCTCTCTCTTTCTCTCTCATGATTGTGTAAATATATCAATTAATTTGAAATGTGGATGATCACCGACGACAGCGTCTGCATTCGAGAGCTTGAAAAGATTCAACGCTCAATGATTGATTACTCGTTGTTGGGGCTATAAATCATTTGCAGAAGCTTTCTGTCGATTTGCCCAACCGAATCGTAGATTCCTTGTTCATATTAACGATGAAAATGCTAGAAATGCTAAAGTAGTTAGTGTTTTGCTACGTAATTTAGACAGATGTCGACCTATCGCTCTTCCATCCGGATTCGACGGGGCTATAACAGCCATGGCATGTCGATTTGCGATCATCTCATTACGATATAGTTATACGGAGTTCGGCTCCTAGACTATACGTACGGAAGGGCCGTGTGCCAACATGTTAATAATTTTATGACAAAATATGTTATTTCAACGACAAAAAAGAAGCAAAAATCGAATATACAATATTTAACGGGGAAAATTCCTAAATGAATTTACCCGAAAGCAAATCCACAATTGAAATACCATGTACATGTACAGGATCACATTTCGATCTTGTTATAAATGTACGCAAAAAGCATAAATGCCCTACAACTCACACATTTCAACGATATTCCTGCCCGCACACATACTGTCTATCTGAACAAATGACAACGCCAAAGACGATAACGCTACACATACAAAGGCAAAGTACCATAAAAATCAACAAACGATAAAAACACACACACACACACACACACACACACACACATGATACGCTCAGCACACCGAAAGAGAAGAAGAAGAAGAGGAAGAAAAACAACAGCATATCCAACTGAATATATGAGCATACAGATAAATTGTTTCTATTGATAGTTTGAGATGGGCAAAAGGTAGTTTTAAGATTTTTGTATGCCATAAAAAATCAGCTCCACATATACGCACGACGAGCGTGAACAAACGTGCGTGCGTGCGCGTGTGCACATCCAGCACTGAAAATATTTTCTGATACATACAAGAATGATATGTAACATAAAAATAAATGGACGATATTCATTCAGATAAA
The DNA here is from genome assembly GCF_009176505.1 of Sitodiplosis mosellana. Classification (NCBI taxonomy): domain Eukaryota; kingdom Metazoa; phylum Arthropoda; class Insecta; order Diptera; family Cecidomyiidae; genus Sitodiplosis; species Sitodiplosis mosellana. The sequence continues at coordinate 13,116,440 of NW_022601467.1, read as the reverse complement.
TGAATATGTTTCGTAAGCCAAGGGGGCGAAAACCAACCAAACAAATTGAAAACGAAACAGAGGGCGAACACATCGCAATTTGTACCAGTGAACAGAAACGAACTAAATTGACAGCGAAAAATTAATATCGAAATAGTTCGAGCCTAATCAACCGATCCACCAATGCATTCAAACAAAAAATGGTAGGAAATTGAATAAATGGCATTACGAAAAATGAGCCACTCCGATTGTCAGTTGCCAAAGGGCCACACAATTACATCGCTTCACAAAACGAACTTTTCACTTTCGAGAGTTTCATTCTTGATGCAGCCATGTGCTAGATTTTCGCGAAATTTCATTTGGATTTCGAAAAGACGATTGTTGATTTTTGCATGCAGAAAAAATTCGCTTGGAATTTCGAATAAAAAAAAAATCGGTGACATTAATGAAACAGTATCAAATTGAGGAAAAAATGTTGTGCACAGAATGCAAGAGAAAAAAAAAGAGTCAAAAGTCAAATACCAAGAAAATGCTGAAGTAAAACCGAAACAAATAAGATACCGGAATTATAAAGAGAAGCCGCACATTGAGTCCAATTTCTTGCAACTAACGAACGTATCATTTCGTTCATTCACTAAAAAATTCGAATGAAAGTATCATGTGAAAGTTCAAATATCGACAAGGAGACGATCAAACGTCCATTTTATCGTAGCGAAACGGCTAAACTAACTTCCATTCTTGATCTTCTCTGCTGGAGGTTGGATCGTTGCGGTTCTATGCTCACTCACTCGAAAGCAACATGAAATGAAAAGCTCGCGTCCGCCAAACGGAATGGAAAGTTATGGGTCTGATGTTTATGTATATGATGTTGTGTGTGCAATATTGTGCATAGATCGTGTACAAGCATAAGTTGGAACTTTATGACTTTATCCAATTATATGCAGTTGCTTTGCTTAGCCCCCATGAGTAGCAATTGATTTCTGCGTAAAAGCAACGACGTCGTCGTCGTTGTCGACAATGACATAGCCAGCAAGAGTATACGAATCAAAGCAATAAATGCAAATGGGTAAAATGGGAAAGAATAAAAGAGGCAGGAGGAATAAAACGGAGAAGCACAACAAAAATGCGCTTACATTGGATAAATTGTCGGGATCACGGCAAAAATCAAAATGCCGATTGTAACATCAATCGTTTCGGTTTCAAAGTTGTCTATTTTCCCTGTGTTTTGTTGCCACTGTTTGTTGTGTGGCATTGTAATGTAGAATAACTGTCGCCTGCATCTGGTCGCCAATTGATGCGTATGCACGGAACAGAGAGACCAATAGATCGGCCGCTGCCAATTTCAAAGATGATGGTATTCCGATTTTCTTGTCAAGATGTTGGCCATGCTCGCATTTCACCATTTTTCTTGGATTTTATTCGCTTTCAAAGACGAGCGCACACACAATTCACACACACACACACATACCCAAGATCCGTTCGGCGATCGGCAAGAGAATGAAGAAAAAATAAAGAGAGTGAGCGCAAACGCGCAGCTGAAAATGATTTGGTCGACTAAAGACAATGCATATATTTAATTATCTGCCGACTTGCTCACATTTGTGTGAATTTATAAGGCACGTATCAGTAGATTAAAATCGAAAAGAAGTGCGCAATGCAATTGTAAATCGAATAAAGTTAAAGCGAACAAAACACAACGAACGAACGAACGAACCAACGGAAGAATCCGGTACGTATAACTCACTGTTAACTGTACCGACCAGAGCGAGAGTGAATGAAAGGCAGAAAGAGATGGAAAGATAGCCATTCTACCGTTGCTGCGGCTGATGCTGCCCATAAGGGTGATGGCGTGTAGGTGCTACGTTCTTAAGTCATACCAAATCTATTATCTATTACATATTATTGCCGATGTGGCGATAACTTCAATGAATTCTGTTCTGCCATGCGAATACCTCAAAAATACGGCTCCAAAGAATCTTATCTATGCGTAAAAACTCTGTGTTTAGTTTTTCTAATGCACATTTTCTCACTCTCGTTCGGTGAGCGCCTGGGATGTTGTTGTTGTTGTTGGCGATGGCGGCATATTGTATACCAACATGAATCGCCTTCGCAAAGTCTGCGGCCATGAATGTACACACTGTGGCCACATAGATGTGGCAGAAAATTATGAAATGTAATTAGATTCAGTAAAAACGCATTCCCTTATTTATCACTTTACAATCAATTCTCTAATTAAATACCATCTGTATGACTATATTCAGCGTTCTACACTTTTTCATCGTTTCACTTCAATTATTCACGCTTCCAGTGATCTAAAAAAATAATTAAATATGTTTTTTTTTACTCGTTCTCTCCCTCTCTTTTCATTTGTTTATTTGTTTGGACGCATTTCCGCTTCTGCGAATATTACTCAACAGTTTTTGTACGGCGTTTTTGTCTAGCTCACTGCACCCAATCGCCATCGCCATCGATTCTGATGCTGTTAGCTGGGCGGTGTGTGTATATGTACATATTTCACTTTTTCTTCGGTTTCGTTTTTATACGCTTGATTGAGAGAAAAATTCCGGTAGGAATTGGAACTGCTACATCGATTGATAATTTATTAGTTTTCGGTTTTTAACCAGAATCACTCTGTATAACGTGAATGAGTGCAACGCATCACATAACGTGCATGCATCATGTGATGCGCGCAGACAGTTTTTTTCTGCGATTTTCACTCATTTCCCGATAAAATGCATACCGAAACCGGGAAAAAACACACACAGACACACACACACACACATACTCTCTGTAACTGCGAAAACCTCCAACGAAGTTTATGCAATGAGCGTAACTCTTCACTTTTAAACGCCTTTTTGACCATTAAATCGGAACAGTAAGGATCTAAAATGAATTTATATAATAAAAGAATCGCGAAACTTGTGCATATGTGATTTTGTTTTTTGTTTTTTGCTATTTCAATAATATCAAAAAATAACTATGCAAAAAATTCGGTATAAATCGAAACCAATCAAATTCTTAACTTCGTTAATACGATCGTCAGAAAACGAAAGAAATCAGAGATTAAATACATAGAGGATTGGAAGTCTAAATGAAATAGGAAGAAATTAACAACAACAGAGAAACAACAAACAAAACTACTATTGTGTGTTGAACAATAAAAATGCCCTCAAGTGCGTATTTCATTGAGATAAAAATTGTGCATTTCTCATCACGCCTCATTCACGAACAATGCGATGATGTTTGCATTCGATGATGTACCGCTGCCACCGCCTATTATGTGTGCGCGCGCCTCTGCATTTCAATGTACGTTTCCTGGAACCAAGTTTCGCTTCGAAATCAATAAAAACCCATCGAGATATATTTCGCTAAAATTAATTAGCTTTCAATTAAAACTGTCAATAAATTTACAGCAAAAATGTATTGATTGTTTAGTGCATGCGATTGATGTTCCAGCCAATTCATCGGGTGTGTGTGTGTGTGTGTGTGTGCGCGCGCGCGCGCGATCGCCTTCGTTTCAAAGGAAGTAAGAAGAGGAAAAAAAGCACGAAAGATTGAAGATGAGCTCGTGAGCGATTGGCGGCGGCATTATGCACCTTACACACACACATGCACATAACTATATGCACAAAACCGAAAAACAGAAAGAAAAAAAATCGAAAGAATAGTCCAATAAAATTACTTCGTTTTATTTGAGGCTCATCGTATGCCAATAATCGTTGATCATCAATTACTAGACACTAGATGGTTATTGACTTGATTTGGTTTTCAGTCGTTCACACCGCCAAACCAGAGGAAATAGTACGGAATAAAAGCGAACGATAACAAATTAAATTGGCAACAAGACTGATGCTGAGCCTCTCTCATTTCATATGGCAGATTCATGATGAGGAACGAAAAAGAAGAAAAATGCACGAAATTCTGTTTTATTTTTACGACCGTTTTCCTGGAAATTATTGTTTTTTGTTGCTGTTGTTGCTGTGTGTGTTTTTTTTCGGTGCTCATAATTAAAAATAATTTTTTGTTTGGAAAAATTCAATTTTATTGTTTGCTCGTACGCTACGGCTGCGAATTAACACGTTTATGCTTGTAGCTAATTTTGTTCAGTTATTTTTATTGCGTCACGATAATCTAAAGCAACATGCACTGGCGCATTCACGCAGCACTTGATCCGAAAAAAAACGCATACTAAAAACATTTCGAGCTCGTCAGAATTACCAACGAAAATAATTCGGGCTTTTTGTTTCCTTTTTTTGGACTCAGCAGAACAAGAACTACGACAAGCGACTGCAATGTTTTCCTCTGTGAATGTGTGTTTTGTTTTCTTTTGGTAGTTTTGATTCGTTGAGATATACTGTCGCCGAGTCTGCTGCTTTTTATCACATTAGACGCATCGACCGTGCGCGAATTCTATTGTGTTGAAAAATGAAAGGTTTGAACCCAAGAATATCCAAAATAAATATATAAGATATTCCCAAGAACCTTTTGGCCGGTTAATTCGTTATGCTCACGAGCGACAGAGACGGAAGACACTTATCAGCAATGGGTCATCGGCTGTTTTATAATGTAATAAATACTCTGAATAAGAAAAGATGATGAATAAATGCGTCTTCAAGTTGTTAATTCCGAAGAACTGAAAATCCGGTGTATAACACAAATTAACTGATGTCTAGCAATTTATCATGTTTCCCGCAATGCGCGATGTCGATGACGTCTCATCAGCTAACTGGGTGTTTCTTTCTTTCTCTCTCGCTCGCACTTTTCGTACGTGTTTTGTCGTTCGTCGTCGTTGTTTTGCCGAGTCGTGTGTCTGTGTATCGTGCTTTCTTCTGCTTCTTCTTCTTCTTCTTCTGTTTTCTTTCATCGACAGTGTATTATTTAAATTTTCTATAATTACACATGTAGTTTGATTATGTTTTCAGTTATGACGATGATTATGGATGCTGGCTGGGTGTTGAAAACTTATTGTTTAAAACAATGACGAGAAAAAAGCTCGTGGTGTTCATGTCGATATTGGCCCATTTTATCGTCTCGTTCTTTTCTCTCTTTATTTTTGTGCGCATTCTTTGATCCGAACTGGTCAACGAATCTGAATAGGAAAAGTACTTTCTTTTTGGGGTACTGAAAACGCAATGATGTGTTGAGTTTTTCTTTCGTGTACCTGTGCCCACAAAAGTGATAATGACGGTAGAAACGCGCGTCCCAAACACATAACCCATTTTAATTGCCTCGCTGGCGCTCCGTTTTGAGAAATGACCAAAAAAAGAAAAGAAAAATCGACAGCATAACAATACGTAACTGCAGCTCACTTCACATTTTATGCGGCGGTACCGCAACATTCGGCATTATGATTGTGGAATTGTGAATATTTCGCTTATTTATTTATCTCTTGCTCCTCTCAATCGCTCTATCTCGCGCTCTGGCCATTCTTCACTTTTTCTTTATTCGCGCGGTGTTGTTCTTGTATATTCTATTTTTATTCCTCTACACTTTGCATAGCCCAGCAATAAAACAACAGCCATAGCGCGTCAATTAACATCGCAGCACACAAGGTATTTGTGGAAACCGAAATATTCTGAAAATTAACTGAACTCCGGTATGGTCATATTTTGTAATGCAAATAAAGAGATGTTTTATGAATTTATCATCGTCAAAGAAATGGCGTGGCCGCAACGCAGCAAGTGCTTTGTTTTCCTTTTGCTCTTTCTCTCTCTTTCTCTCTAGTTGCTTCGTCTGTGTTTTCAATGTGAATTCTTAATAAGAACTTCATATTAGTACAAGAGAGGAATTAATCATTTGGAATATATATATATATATATGACACAAATCAAGTAAAGTGAGTGACTGAGTGAAATGAGAAATATTCGGACGAAAATAAGTGGAATTTACGCGATCGTTCTCTACATGCACCCAAAAAAGCGAAACGGCAAACAAACGGAGCCGAATAGTGACTTGGGCCAAAATTTGAAGTAATGAAGTTATGAGTATGATCATTGCCAGACACATATAAATTGATGAGCAAAATATATGTGTGACGAACAACAACAAATATGATTTGCTCACATTGAACAAACAATCTATGCCAAAATTAACACAATTCTTTTCGGTATCATCTTCATCAACGGTAAATTTATCCGATTTGCTTTTAATTAGATCTCCAAAGCAAGAAATAAATAATCACCTCCAAAGTCGAAACCCGACAACAACAACAACAACAACAACAACAACAACAACAAAAATAACGAAGAATAATGAGAAAAAAGTGCAAATTCTATGGGTGCAATATGATATTTCTCAAAGCAGGTTCGTCGCTACCATTAATTTCCGTGAATTGGAATCTTTCATACGAAAATGATTTGAAGTTTGGAGCATGCAACGAACAAAATACGGTATATGATGAGCAGTTAGACGAAAATAAAGACGTATTCGGTTGGTGTGTTATCATTACTTCGGTCGGGGAATTGCTTGACTAAACATCAAATAAATCGCTGCATGCATATCAAAGAGATTCGGTTGAATTTTCTTTCTACAGCAGCAATGCGGCCGCAACGGCCACAGCAACAATGAGCGAAATTGCAAACAGCAACACAGCTGTGCCGGCCAATGCCTCTATAAACAACCCAAAAGCAATAATCATGTCAAAAATATTCGTATTCGATTGAAATCATACAGCTCAACACACTCGTTGGCCGTCCGTGTGATTTACAAAAATTTACAAGAAAACAAAACCCCTATTTCCCACCGAAATTATTCAAATTGAATCGAAAGAGGCTATAAAATTATAAAATCAAATTATCTTGTTTTAAAAAGTCATAATGCCGAGATTTTTGCTGCATTAGTCTCGCTATTTTTTGAGCGTAGATGTGGTCAGTCTGCTGGCGAGCCGGTGGGCCCAAACAAAACCAATCGTGCGTCTTGTACACAAATCGGTGTAATAAATGAACTTTGGTTGATGATTCGGATGTGCCGCGAATGATGTGCAACAGTGAAAATGAAACAGAAAGAGAAACAAAAAACGGATAGTTGAACACCGTATAAACGTAAATGCGATGTATTGACTTTTTGAAGGAATTACGTCTCTTGTGGTATGAACAGTGCATGAGAGCACCTCTTTCGATAATTGTACACAATTGCATTTATGAATTACATGGCCAAACCCGTATGATCGGCCGATGAAACAATAAATGTGTGTACACCATTTAAAATGCTATTGGAATAAATGATAAAAAAAACGTATGAATGTGTATATTTAGTGTACATACGAACGAAAAATAGAGCCAGAAAAAAAATGATTGTATGTGGATCGCGCTTCGACACTTTGCGCATACTGTTCCCAACCACAGCGTCACCAGCCCACAGAGGCAGAGAGCGAGCGAGTGCGAGTGCGAGCGTTAGAGAGAGAGAACGTTGAACGGTGATGAGCTCATAGCTAACGCACTATAGTATCAAGCGTAACACGAACCATAGAACATACTATATGCATAATGCTGCACACACGCATGTCATACACATAGGCTAGATATTGATATCGTGCTCAACACATTTGCGTTCGATGAACTCCCGGATCATTCTGTTGTTGGATTGCCGCTATGAAGAGACAACACAACATAATGTGCAATAATCGTGATTCATTCGATCCAAACGAACAGCCTGCCACAGAATCGATCCGACGAATAAGGAGGAAAAAACCAAAACCAAACACAAAAACGTTGTGTGTACCTGTGTATCTATGAAATATGGCATTCATTCTCGCTTTTATCATGACAGTCTGTGGTGCATTGGATGGCCGAATTTGCTGCATATCGTCATGCACCAACGCACAAATGCTTTCTTGTGCAGGTGAATCCAAATATTCCAATGGCATCGAACGAAATTACGTGCAAACGAAAAGCGGCATTCTTATCACTGCGGGTTGTGATATCGAATCGAAGCCACTCTTTGATCATTTTCATCCTTGCAAAATTGTAAATGTGGGCACCACAATTGCACTCCAAATATGTCGATGCATCAAACAGAGAGATGATGGCCGGTCTTGTCGATTAGTTCTGCATTTCTTTTTTATTTCTTCTCCTTCCAATCGGTTGATTGGGACAAAAACAGAAAAAAAAATTTCAATTTGAAAGGCAGCAGAGCCTAGAGAAGCAACAGCAACAACAGCAGCAGCCTCACCACAGTGCAGTTCGGTCTGTATCTATTTTGCAGTAAAAACGCCACAGTAGAACGCATCAAGCACACACACACACACAGTACAGCAGCAGCAGCCACGGCGACACGGTGTACACAATTTCTTCGGCAAAACCATACAGGCATAAGCCATGGCAGACCTCAACAGCAAATCAAGAGAGGCTTTCTGCCGACAACGGTCGCACAGTTTGATGATGACGCACGCGTGATCGTCATGCTGAACAATGCGAAATACTCAATACAACATAAGAAGCCACGGCAATGGGCCGCGCGCGCTTGATACCAAACTCTGCACACAAGAGAGTGAGGCATGCGCGCGCGTGATAGAAGAAGCGCATAAAGAGAAAGAAGAAAACAACCGACAAGAAAAACCATTTCATACCCAATAAAGTGAACTTATATAACAGCGTAAAGCATTTTGTTCTTTAGTTATGCGATGTGCTTACCACGGTCAAGATCGTTGGAGTTTACCAAGCAACAGTCTCTCTCCAGCTGAACAACGCAACACACCATTTCTTCCGTTCGTTCGTTTGTTTCGTATTTTGATCGTCGTCTCTTCTACGTACATCTGAATATTCTCGCTAAAGCGAAGCAGCAGCATCGCGCATCGCATTGGGTATCGTAGCAATCATAGCGAAAATACACTGAATTGTCTATGATTTGGAGCTGTTGGTAGTGAGTGCGGATCCATTTCTCCTTTCTTTCGCATCATCATCATCATCATCACCGTTCGTCGTCTTCATCGTCGTCGTCGTCACAACACTATTTCGATTGTTGCTGTACTGTCGCTGCTCATACGGGACCGTTGTCAGAAATCGACTCACACAGTGTGTTCGGCGTGTATTAGACGAAATTGTTCTATCAGAAAGAAGTTAGTTGCATTTTTGGTGTTGAACAGCACGGAACCCATTTCCTCAGCGGCTGAAGAAATTCTTTCGCGTAACAAAAAACCAATTCGTTTCATTTCTTCATATCGACTCGATATTTTTCTTCCACAATTTTTTGGCACATCACGATACGAAGCCGTTTCAATTCAAACAGAAAAATTGAATTTATCTAGTTTGGATCAAAGTAGCCGGAGTAAACCATAACGGAATTAATTAGTGTAATTTTTTGTGTGCATTCTTTAATCAGAATCAGTTGAACGTTTTGTTAACAGTTCCCAATTGATTGGATTTTTTCTCTCTTGAATTACAAAAGAAGAAAACAGCCAAAGCCACAAAATAATATTTTAAATAACATTCAGTGTTTTAAATGAATAAATAAATTGTGAGGAATCGAAAAAATAAAATTAAAAAAGGTATGTGTGCATCAGAATAATTTTTCATTTTTTTTCAACACAAATAAAAAACTCAGACAAAATAAATACGCAAATTGTGTTTGGTAAAACGAACAAATTAACTAACCACGGAGAATTGATTTCTTCAAAGGATTCCCCTTCATCTCTCAATATTTTCAAAAAATAAATAAATAAATAAAACCGTTTGTTGTCTCTTTCAAAATGAATTTCGGTTGTTGATCGGTCGCGGTGTATGTTGACTCGCGCTGCATCGAATTCTTCAGATGATAGAAGAAAAAAACACGCGAACTGAAATAAGAACAAATAAAAGTCAACTAAAAGAAAATCAAAGAATAGCAAACCTTCGTCGACGTCATTCATTGCATTAAAATCATTTTTTCTTTCTTTTTTTTTTGAACCGTATCGATCTGAAACAAAACTAAAAGAAAAATTCGACTCAATTTGAATGAATCAATACGGCGAATGAGAATCTACACACAAATGAACGAATGAAGAAGAAAAAAATTGGAAAAGAAAAACTATAACATAAATATATGTAAAGGTTTTTCAGCTAAATAAATAAAATGATATCAAATAAAGTAAACAGCGACCGAGTGAAGAGAGAAACATAAACAGTTAGCCACGAATAGTTGTTGAGTTTCATCTGTGGAAAATATTGCATAAGATCAATAAATTGTAGAACAAAATGCGAAAAAAAAGAAAAGAGAAGAAAGAACGATTCATTGCAATCACTAGAGTTCTCCATAACACAATTTATATAACTTGTTTCTTATGGCTGTTTTTCATTATATTTTTTTCTTTCGCTCTCTCGTTGGAGATTGTAATTTTTTTTTCGCTTCGTACTCCCTTTTGGAAAAGACTCCAAGTGCTGCTCTTGTTAGTATTTATTTACTGAGTTTTTTTTCTCGTCTTCTTTTCGTTGTCGTTGTTGTCGTTGTTGTCGTTGTCTTTCGTGGTACTCTCTCTCTCTCTCTCTCTCTGATCACAAACCAAGTGCCGCGCGCAAAGAGAGGAAAACATATCACAAACCGAACGACACCGAACAAAATACATTATATTGGGAGCAGATGATCGATAAAACAATTTGTAGTAAAAAGAGATCCATCTCAAAGCATCAAGAGCAAAGATCGCGCTAGCGAACACGAGCAAATGCTATAGCTCCAAGTCTTGGGCCTCATGAAATAATAAGAATCAATAAAAGAAAATTACCTTACTGGCACAGAGCAGCAGTAAAAAAAGCAACAACAAAACCAACATCAACGGAGAGAACTGTCGAACGACAGAAGAAAGGAGTGAATAAATGCGTATTGCGGACACAACAGTCACAATTCTCAACAGCCAAACAAACACTTACAGAAAAATAACAGAATCACGTTAAATTTTACGATAAACAATGTCTTCAATAATTTTCATTGATTGTTTTGCTTAATTAAATCGAGCGCGCCACACTCACAAAACAGTGATTTGTGCGGTTGAGACACACACACACACACAGAGAGAGAGAGAGAGAGAGAGAGAGAGAGAGAGAGAGAGAGAGAGAGA
>NW_022601467.1:13060631-13105425 GCF_009176505.1 Sitodiplosis mosellana | reverse complement strand
AGAGAGAGAGAGAGAGAGAGAGAGAGAGAGAGAGAGAGAGAGAGAGACTGAGCGGAAAAAAAGTGAACAAACGGATTCACAACAAGAATGAAGAAAAAAGCAATGACAAGTACACAGACAATAAAGTAGTGAGAAAAAACTCAGCGACTCCGTCGAACAGAATTTAAATACAAAACGGAAAAATCGCTTAGTTTTAATCGATTTGAAGTAAAAATGTGTGGTTCACTGCTAGCACTGGGAACCGTTTGGAATGATCGGTAACGGAATAATCGGAATTCGAGTAATACAAACGATGAAGGAGGTTCAAAAACACTATGTACAGTACACATGCTCCGATAGATATGCCACAATGACGTTGAGAAATTACAATGAATCAGTCAAAGAGAAAGAAAAATCGCGTTTGAGAACTGAAAAAAGGAAAAAAAAACCGCGACACAAACGCATATAAAATGTTGTTGTTTTTTATTTCGCTGTTTTTGCCGCTGTTCAGTCCATCCTTTACCCCTATTTGACATGGTTCGACTTACTTCGTGTATTACGATTTGCTCGATTTCCATCTCACCAGTTTGTTATAGTAGTTTTGTTCATACGTGTTTGGCGAGTGTGTTGTGTTCGGTGTTTGTTTGCTATTGTTTTCCATCTATATAATTTTCGTTGAGTTCATGTTCGCTCGGTAGTAGTGATTCGGAGTACTTCTTGGAGGTTTTTCGAGCCGTGCCGCTTTCATCTGATATAGATTTGATGAAATTTCATTGAAATCGTGTCATTGCATTGAGTTGATGTCACTCATCAAGCAAAGTTGAGTAGTGTAACACACATGCACGACGACGGTACAGATATTTGTAACCGCTGACACTGTCGCGTACCACGAAACGAACAAAAACAATAACAAGAAAAATCAATTGAATTCTACAAATTGCGAGTCACAATGAATATAAAGGGAAAAAAACAGCAAGAAATAAAACACATACACAAACACAACAAATCGGCAGTCCATTCAATTCACTTTAAACGGTTGCAAGTTGTTGAAGTTAAAGCAAGAAAAAAGAAACCAAATTGTTGTATGGCCCGATATCGATGTGACTGCTCTACGTAATTCCTTTAACAACGAAGGAAAACGAATGAGAAAAAAAAATAAAGTTGCAAACTGAAAAAAGGAGGTAGAAAAAAGCCACCAACAGCAACAGCAACAGCAACAGCAACAGCAACAGCAACAGCAACAGCAACAGCAACAGCAACAGTAGTAGCACAAAAACGAACAAAACCAAATTCATTTTAAAGCCGAATGAATAATACGAATGGATTGCATTAACAAACATAGACTCCACACACATATTTCAAATAAAATTGGCATTAAACGCACAACAACAGTAGCCCGATGATGCCCAATTTGATAATTTATGAACATCATTGATTCGCGTAGGTAATCTTGTGTGTGTATTTATGTTGCATTGCATGACCAAAGCGAACCCCATACATTCGATATAACAAATTAAAATAGCAATAATATTGAAGCAACAAATGTGCAATCTCAGCAATGCCAAATGGACAGCACAAGTGCGCGCACTCGCGCTCCTTCACAAAAAACGAAACGTTCTCGGCGAATGAGGATGCTATACAATGCGCAATATAAGAGTAGAGAGAGAGAGAGAGAAAGAGAGAAAGAGAGAGAGAGAGAGAGAGAGCGAGAGAGCGGTTATTCTGTGTATGTTCGTAAATTATTCATTTTTACACAATAAATCTATATGTGCGATGATCTTTTCAACTAAAGCGATACAAAGAGGTCTTTATAAGAAAAAGAACGCGCACACGCTCATTCGTTCGCACAATGCACAAAACATTTTGTGCTGTGCATGGTGCTGTTCAGTGTAAGCCCATAGTGCCTATGCGCTCTCTTCATTATTTTGTTGTATATTCGAATGTATACACAAAGCGCGTTGAATTCAGCCCGCGAATAATTAATGTCCTTTTTATCTGGCTGAATATCAAACTCACTGGAAGTTATAACGAAAGTAGCTGAGAAGAGAGAGGCACATTAGCGCAATTCACACTTGCATTATTAAGTTAATCATTGTTGCCGAGGCCTTTGCCAAAGTAAATCGAACATTGTATTTGTACAAAGGAATTAACTGCTTCAGCATCATCATCAACAGCAGCAGCAATTGCTGGTGAATTGTGCATTCGCTAGCTCCAGCGCGCTCATTCATTACCATCAAATTGGCAAATGAAATGTTCTTTTCCGATATCAAAACAATCGAGGAAAATGTTCGTGGATTCCATTTCACTTAACGTCGATTCAATCATAGACCGGTGCAATTTTTGCAGCAACAGCCGCACCACTACATTGCAAACACACACACACACACACACACACAAAATCCATGGAAGAGTTTTGCAATTGTAAATATTTGAATGCGGTTTTACACAAATAAACGGGGCTCAAGTGATGCTTCAGCGTTGAATGATACAATAAAAATCTTAATTTAAGCGATCTGCTTCCTCGATCACTTTAATTTGCAATATTAAAATTATTCCCGGGCGCACGCTTGTATCCGATTATAACAAGTGTTGAAACAGAGGAGAAAAAAAAGAGTAGCGCGATACAACAAAAAAGAGGCAACATCAACAACAACAACCGAGAAAAAGCGAAAAAAGCACATCCACAGCAAACAAATAAATCTGTGCGCGAAGTGTGTTAATAAAAAAACAAGTGTGCATAGATGGTTGGTTGTGATGAACACAGGAATGGCTCATGTGATGTTATTATGTGAATGTGCAAATGAGATATTGTTAAGCAGCGAGAAAAAAAACCTCTTCAAATATTTCTGTTCGCTGAATATGTGCAATGATTTCTGTTTAAAGGTGAATGAAAGAGGAAAATGTGCACTGCACAATTGGCAATGGAGCGAAGGCACACACACACCGCACCAGTGGCACAAACACACACACACACATAGACTCTGCGAGCAGCGAGAGACCATTGCATCCCAAATGAGTTATAAGATGCGCTCGTTTTTTTGTTGTTGATATTATTAACCTGTTGAAAGAGATAAAAATCAACATTCATTTTGTACGTTTGGTGCGCCTTCATTCTTTTTCCTATTATTTTGTTATTATTCACCTGAGTGCTAAGTACCTCAAAAAGCCAATGGATTTGTGTCCCTGTGCATTTTGCGCCTTTGTTTGCCTGTTTGTATACATCGTTTCGTTTCTCTCTCTCTCTCTCTCTCTCTCTCTCTCTCTCTCTCTCTCTCTCTCTCTCTCTTTCTCTCTCTGTTTGTCTTTCTCTAGCGACGAAAATCGACTTTTATATTCAGTTGTTCTTCGGCGCGATTTTATTTTATTACATCTTTGGCGTTCGTTGCGATTAAATTTTAATCATTTGCTATTCGCTGAATGTATTTTTTTTTGTTTCTTTTCCTCTGTCTCTCTATGTCTTGGCTGCTGTTGCGAATGCCATTCCAAGTGTGCACTTTTTTCCAATATGTGGTTAATTTGCCACTGCATTGGTTTATTGATAACGACGACACAGAAAAGAAGAATAAATATAACACCGAAGCGAAAAAACAAATTTTTTTTTATCTGTACATGTGTTTGAAAAATTGGCTCGCCATAAAAGAGTGTGCGGCATCAGATCGAGAGTAATTTTTACTCTTATTACACGATGGAATCATGTTGATCTAAAATCAAAACGTCCTTGACGAACAATTGTTTGCGATTTATTTATATAAATGAATGCAGAGCAGTGTGCCTGCTTGGGATTTGTTTTTTTTTTCTTCGTTTTGTTCTTTTCTCTTCTTCCCTTTTCTGTCTTTCTATCCATATTCATGCTGCCTTCATTTCGATGGATTGGGTGCAATTTCTGCACATTCATTTTGCACATTTTGTGGACTACATGCCAGTCATTTGGCGTGTTTTTTATGCATTCTATGTGGCTGCTGCGCTGCTGCACACGTCCACATGAGTGACATTCCTGTGTGTTTTTTTTTTCTCTTGCATCATTGAAATGTAATTATTGAAAGTAGATTTTTTAAATGCCATTAGCTCCACAAATGGTGCACAACAGGGCTGAAAGATCTTGTTATCATACGATCACTCTGGGCAAAATCGAATGGTTTTGACGAGGCAACAGAAAAATGCATCGAGAAAAAAAAGAAAACGGGCCCGCACGCGCGCGCACAAACCCTTATGCACACAACAAATGGTCTCAACTTATGCACACAGCCGTGAGATGGAGAACACATATTTTTCGTCATAGACTCATTTGGTTGTCTCCTCATGTGTGTGTGTGTGTGTGTGTGTTTCTGTGTGCGACAATTCGTTTGATAGTTGCCGTTTCGCTGAAGAAAGCATTTGGGTTTGATGTGTGCGTTCTTGAAACATGAAATGGTCAACATTTCAATCATGCATACCAACAAAGGTCATTAACCATCACAAATGTGCGCACTTCTATATTCAAACACCGCGCGTCTAGAGACATACAATAACGATTGTCATTGCCAATTTCACATTCGATTTACATAAAGAGATATTGTCTCTCTCTCTCTCTCTCTCTCTCTCTCTCTCTCTCTCTCTCTCTCTCACTCCGAGCTTTGTTCAAGACTCATCTCTCCTGAAATGTAACAAAGAGTGTATGTTGTACAGCAACACACAACACAACACAACACAACAAAACGCAAAACAAAAATCCAAACAAAATGCAAACCAGAATTCCAAAAACCCGCCGTATGCGTGTATTTGTAGAGAAAGAAAGGGAAAAAAAAATATCGTTGGATGGTCGTTAGTTGAACCACTTGTTTGATACCATTTTTCGTGATACGATGAGGCGGTTTTACTGCTCTTGATCCCATGTAAAATTTACGTACTTCGCGACAAACGGCTAGGCAAATGAAAAGAAGAAAAAAAAACACTCACACAAAATGCACTCGCAACAGAAACAGGATGATCGGCAGGTTACAGCAATCACATCGCCATTCAATAGCATAAGTGACATGAATAGTCCTTCGTATACAATTGTGTCTTTTCTCATGCTCAATTCGGCAAACATGTATTTTGCATGCGACATTAACCAGACCCGACCAGAATATATTCACAAATAGTTGCGCGCGCGCGCGCATACACACACACAACGGCCGCGCGGAGAGGCCGAAAGATCATTTGCTTGCCTACTCACTCTTTGAAATGCCTATTCCATGGCATGCGATACAGCGACGAGACCGGCACATTCGCCGTAAATATGAGGAAAAATTCTATCAAAGAGAATGGGCGAATCGAAGAATCTAATTTTCAATTCAATCCATTCTAATGCATCAAAAGACATTTTATTTGCAAATAAATCGCGACGTTTACCATCATCATCCTAACCCATCCAATAAATAAATTAAACGACGATAAAAAAATGGGTTTTTTGAACACGGATTTTCTTCGTTTTTGTTGATATTTTAAAATTCATTCAGATCGTAACTTTTACTGTATACTGTAGTAGAAACCCAAAAAAACCACATCAGGTAGATTTTGAGCACTTGAAATATTTAGTTTTGTTTGTAGAATTGGAAAAAAAACTCTTATCAGCGTTGCACTGATCACTGCGATCGTATAAACGTACCAATGAAAAGAGTTATATTTTTCCCCTTTTTTATCCGTAATTTATTGTTGTTTTATTTTATAGTGTGTAGCTCGTAGTCAACCGTCCTAATTGTTCAACAACGTTTGATCGTTTATGTTTTTTTTCTTCCGAATACCAACCGTCGAATCACATAAACTATATATATATACATTTATCCACAACATTGACGCGTCCAATTCGTGGCTGTGCCATTCGATACGTTCAGTTCTTGAGATTCTATTTTTTTAACATCATTAAACACTTTCGTTGTTTATGTTCATAAAATAAAGCAGAGAAAACATCAATTTCCATGTCATTGTAACATGAATATTTCAATAAATTATAATTTCTATCGAATGACGTTGAGAGCGAACAAATTCTCCATTACCCATTGTTTGACATTGTGCCTTCGAAATGCAGCTCTCTTTCCCTGTCTCCCTCTCTGAATCTTACTGTTTACTCTCCACGAACATTGGTGATTCTATTTTCGATTGAACTCTTGGTTCTTCCATCATCTGGCCGTTATTACGTTGCAGCGAATGCGATTTATCCTCTCGAACGTTGTATTTCTTTCATCGTCGACGTCGTCGTCGTCATCATCATCGTTGTCGTCTTCAGTATGGAAATCGGCCGAACACATGATTCGGATTTTGTATTCGTGTATGCATTTGAGAGCGATATCATTTGCAAATCTAACCGAGTGCTGCCTCGCGCTGTCCAATGCCATTTACGATCGAATCGGTCGTCGGTGTGGAGTGAATGCGCAAAATAGAAGCCAAATGGCCAACAATGTGGGATTCCCACAGAAGCAACACTCATACTCGTTCCGTATATACACAAAAAAAACGTAACAATAACAACACAAATACGCTTCTGGCATTCAGACCGTTTTTTCGCCCGCTCGTCCGTTCGTTCATTCGTTTACTTGGTCTCTTTTTGGCCCAGAACAAATGTGTAACACTATGGCTTACACAGTCATTCTGGATTAAGTTCATTTAATTGATTCGGATCCATAAATCGTCAAGCAAATAACTTTTATATTCATATTAGTTTAGCAAAATGTATTTATATGCTTCTATTAGGGATACGCATACATTTCTTCCAACACCGAAACACACACACACACACACACACACACAATGGATTCAATCAACGTAAAACAAAAGAATGAAAACAAATGACGAATGAAAATGCGCTGAATTTTGAGTGAGAATAGAAAGATCGCGCAAAAGAGAAATAATGGGGATTCATAAACGACATTGAGTTGGATACAAATTGATGACAAAGACAAGCCCCTATCATCCAGCTGTCTGCGTATATGTGTATCTATCTCGGTGAGATCGAAGGACAATCTCTACCGGAAAATGCACTCAATTTGACTAAAGAACGATGATTTAGGTTCCTGCCCATTTTTACAGCCAAGCTCATTGTCAATGCGAACTTATCACAGCTGCACGAACGCAACAAAAAGGATGTAAAACGTAAATAAAAACATTTTATGCGGACAAATTGTGTGTGTAATCCGTTTGCGACGGCAATATTAATGCTTGCAGTTTGTTTACCATGCACTCGAACGACACACAGATATCGCTTAAGTGGACTATGCAAATTTCTCTCTGTGTGTGGATTTGTGTTGCTGTTGATTCGCTGTATATCCATTTGTTCAGTAGATTGAGACTCTTTAATTGAATTAACGCACATTTTAAATATTTAAATTGGCCTTAAATAAATACGGTGGTTTTTTCTCCGTTCCTTGTGCTTGTTCATGGACAGCGTCCTATAGTGTGCGATTATCACCGTTTCACGCAAATAGATCCAACCATTCTTTCATCGATTGCAGCTTTTGTGTTACTTCTTATCTTAATTGACTTCCTAAGAAGATCGAATTTGTTTACAAGAGAGAAATAAACAAAGAGTACCATTTAAGAAAAAGATTGTTGAAAAAAGGGGAGAGAAATTAAGTGCATTTTATATCTCCATTCTAATTGGGACAATGAGTGGAAGCAACACAATTTTTAGCAATATTTCATTTAAGCGAACACCAATTCTATAAATGGGAGCAATTCGCAAACGATCAAAAACATTGATTAATGAATTAGCTGGTAGCTCAGTGGTGATGCTCGTAACGATAACGCTAGTTTGATTTTTTTTACGTGATTTTCTTCTTCTTTGTCGTCGTTTTTTTTTTCTATCCAACTTCTATAATCGATTGAATCATTTGATGTATAAATCTGTAACTGGAAATGGTGTATAGTGTTGGACATCCATAACGAAAGCAACAGGATGAAACGCATTAAAGCAAACCAGATCACGCGATGGAACGAAGAAGAATAATACGTAGAAAGGAAAGAAAGACACACACAAGTGCATAGAAATGAATCAAGAAAGAGAGAAAACCCGCTCGATTTTAACGAACGATCAAAATCACGTTGGTAATGCGCCGATGACAAAACATTTCTTGGGCTGTGTTTTTTTTCCTTTTTTTTCAATTAATAAATAGTTTGATGATTGTGCGTGCGTTTGGATGGGTTTCACAGCGCCACAGTGGATGGAGAGATGTTCGGTCGGTCGATTGTTTTCTTCTTCATCTCCTTGGCCTTCCACATCAAATTCATTGTTTGATCGCTCTTGGTCCAATGGTCGTTAGAATGTGCAGTTCAGTGTGATTGTGTGTGTGTGTGTGCCCGCGCACTGAATTGCTTGTCACGGAGCCGCAACTACAAAAAAATTACGAGAGCAGCAATGCAACGAGCATTTTGAGAGAATGAAAGAGAGAAATAAAAAACAAAAAATCGATGATTGGGTATTTTGTTAATGCTACCATTTCACATCGGATACTCTGACAAGATGATGGCTTCTCCAACTTTGTGTGTTTGACATGTAAGGTTATCTTTATGTGACGCAAAGACATCATAAATCCAAATGAACCAATCCGATTCCAAACGCATCGCATTCGAAAATGAGATTATAAAATAAGTATTGACGTTTATTATTCCGTCTCTTTGCATCATTCGCGTTGCGCTCATGTTCGATGGTTCGAGGCGAACCGAACCATTTCATGGGAACGATTTTGTGTGCGTACGTGCGTGCGTGTGTGCGCAATTTCCAAGTGACCATTCGATGGAATCAAACAAATACAAAACGATGATAAAAGTGAAATGCAACCGGCCAACTGACAATACACGGGAAACAAAATTGTTTTCCTTCTTCTTCTCCTAGACACTGTCAACATTTTTGAAATATAGATATCAAAATATTATATATCAGGTAGATGCAGGCACTTGGAATGTTACTCGCAATTGGAAGTTTAATTGAAAAATTCCATTTAAATTTTGACATTTCATCAAATGAAAAAGAGCAACCTCTTCTAAAATATTCCCATCAACACGAATGAACAACACTATGGGAATAGATTTCAGTTAATATCCTCTTGCATTTGCTTGAATATTACTCCGAGCTCATAGGTGGATTATGTCGAAAGTTCCATTAACTTTTCGCTTCGATAAAGATTAGCCGCGAAAAAAAACCCCACTCGAACAAACAAACCAAATCCGTAGTATTAAATGACCCGAAAAGATGAAATCAAACAATGAACATCCGAAAAAGAAAACACGACGATGAAGAGATGAACTTAATCTCTATTGTGTGAACCGTTACCAAAATATAAAATCGTTCACACGATATATTCAAATTTGGTGGCTTCATTCTCATCATAATTTTCGTTTTGTTGGCAATTTGAACAGCGTCACAACACAATCAGCCGACCAAGCGCGCACGCTCTCTCTCTCTCTCTCTCTCTCTCTCTCGAAGCATTCATTGATTTCTGTAATTTACCGTTAAGTTTTGTGTGACAAATAATAAAGTGTATAGTAAGTTTGCGATTAAATGACCGGCGACCGATTCGATGATGGTCAAAACGGTGCGACAAACATGTACCGAAGAAACCTGTAGAATTAAAGACATAGTCATAGCCGGAGTCAATAATTGGAAAAACGCGCGCTCTAAATCGGATGTTCTATTTAGATACTCCTTCGACTAGAAACTGATGAAATAACTGAGATAAACAAAATTGCCCCATGAAACATATTGTGCGTTAGACGATGAAGAAGAAGACGCGGCAGAAAATATGTTAATCCGTTCATAATTCGCGCGCTTATCGTTTTTTTGCCATCATTATATTAATTATCACCTATGTATAGCGAAAAGAGAAAGAGTCATAAATACTAGAACGATAAGTTCCGTGATGTTTTGATTCGGTTATGATTTTTATATTAATTTTTATACGTAAAACGTTCCGAACGACCGTAGAAAAAAACCTGAAACGTATGATTCATTTGCATCACACAGCGATGAACCATGAAGTGGTCGGCTACTCTCTTTGCCTGAGCCTGGGCATCGGCAATAAGCATTTTCGGCGTCATAAAATAAATTGATGATCGAAACATGGGCGACAGAATGCCAAATTAATACCAAATTATAGCATTTGGGATGAGATAACAACAAATTCACATCATAAAAATATGCCAAAACATCAAATTATAGGCCATTCATCTTGAGTTTTTTTTTTTGGCTGAGCATGCCACGGACTAACCGCGAAAACAGTAGACTATGCTAGCAAAAGTATGTTAATGAATTTTTATCACCAAATCAGATTATTCTCGATGAAAGGTAGAACAGAATAGAGAAAAATAAGTTATGCAAATGATGATTCGAAGTGATAAAAATAGAATGACCGAATCGGATTTTATCGCCATCGCTGAATTGGACAAATGCTTTTCATTTGCCCCATCCATCGACCTAGAATGTTGCGTACATTGTGAAACGGGATCCAAAACTAGGAATTAAAAACGGGCCCGAAAATAGTATATGCATATTATTGTTCTACTTATTGTGTCCCGATCAACCGGGCGTCGTGCACATTTTTGCGTACACACTCAAACGTATACGCACACACGATATGCCGCCTATTTACCTTGTTCATATTGTCACATTTACTAATCACGCATCGCAACAAAGCCACGTGTGCCAAACGCCGAATTGGAATATGGCTGAGCAATGAAGAAGAAATGTAAAAAAAGAACGGTTCTTTGCTTTCAATCGTCGGTGCGTTATGTGTAAATATGTGCGTGAGTCATTTTGAGATTTGTTTAGCATCACGTTGCTGACTTCGAAATGTAGCATGTCTTGAATGTGTGTTCATATATACCGTATTGTGTGGCGTAAAATCCACTGTAGATTTTGTTAGTGTCTCGTTAATATCATTCATTTGGTGCGATTAATGCCGAAGCAAGTGCAGTGAAACAGTTTGTTTTTTTTTGCTTTTTTTCGGGAGGAAATTATAAGAAGTTTTGTGCTTTGAATCAGCGATGAGATCATCTGATTCTTTATTAGCATATGAATGAACCATAATTTTACATTGTTTCTTCTCCTCGGTTTTCCATTCCATTTCTTCTGCCTGGTGCTTCGCTTGTTCTTTTCCACTTTAATTCATTTTATTCACGTCTACGTTAGTGGGTAAATTTCAATTTAAATGGCAACATTTTCTTTTTCTTTTCGAGCGCGTGTTCTGTTTACTGCTACCAGCCGTTTGTTCATTCTCTTCTTGTTTGGCAAGAGACACAAGCAGCTGTATTTGGGCATTTCTGGAATCAAAATAGAATCACTTGACACAAAACTTTCAGCACTTTAGAATTCGAACACAAGACGAGAAAGATAAAAAAAAAAACAAAGAGCCAACATTTTCATATTAGAATGCAAATATGTGACGACGGTTTTGTTGCTGGATTCTTCAATGTGTGAAACTATTTCGATATTTGGATTCCAAATGTATACGGCAAAAGACATTTGGATCAGATTTTGTAATTCATTGGAAACGTATCAATTTGGTTTGCCGCTTTTAGGCGAAAATGTGAAGAGACACAACAACAGCAGCACAAGCAACAACAGCAGAAAAACGGCACATAATCCGAACAAAAATGATTCGTTTTACTGTTAATCGTGATAAAAATAAAACGAATTGTGCAAACATAGATTGGAATTGATGTTGTAAATTCCCAAATTCATGTAAACATCTTTGGAGGCAAATATACACGTATTGTTTACCATTTTAATGAAATAAAACGATTATCGTTGGTGCGGTTTGGGTTTGGGTTTTTTTTTCTCGTAGCTCTCGCCCGAACCAAACCAAACCAAACCAAAGCAAGTTGACTGACATCGCACTCTCTATTCACTTTTCGCGTATTTTGCAGTCGAGCTCAGCCAAACCAAACCAAACCGAACCAAGCAAGCGATTGATCTAGGGAGCTAGCGTATGTTGAGCCAAGTAAAGTCGCAAAACACAATATTCGCGTAATTTATTGAATAAAATTGAAGTTTATATGCGTCCAAGTATTTGTGCATTGGGTGACATTTGAATGATGATAAATAACTGTAAAACATCGTTTCCAACAAACACCTTGAACGTGAGACTTGACCTTATCCGATAAAATGTGTGCACGTTTATTGTGTGTCGATTTTCAATAGAGTTGATCTGTCTTATTGTAGCTCCCATCGATTCATTTTGCATTTAATTGCGCATGCATGTGTTGTTGGAGCGCTGCACAAACAATATGTCAAACAAATAGGAACGAAACAGTAGCGCGCGGGCTGGAGCGAGACCGAAAAACGAAAGACGACGACGACGACGACGACGAAACTCTTTTGGTTTGGTGCTAGTGCACTCGAGCTACAGTAGCTACATGAAGCCAAGCTGAGCTACCGAGAGCGGGAGCAGAGAATGTTCGTTTCACTACGAGAAATGTCAACCAATTCCGGGCGACTTGATAAATTGACATCGATCATTTGCATAGAATAAAAACTCATAGTCTCTTTCTGAGCTCTCTCTCTCTCTCTCTCTCTCTCTCTCTCTCTCTCTCTCTCTCTCTTTAGTGTCGACCTATATGTTTGCTTCCTTGTTTCTGATGCGCATGCATGATATGAGGTGTACGCGAATGTGCGAGCCACGATCACAACCAGAGAGAGTTCTCTGTGGCATTTTTTCATTTCTTTCCTTCGGCTCAACGTCACTCAACTTTCGAACAATCATAACATTGATCATCGTTCGATTGATCATTCTGATCAATGAATTATAGCTTTACACGTGTAACATCATTGCCACTTTATTTATTTCGTTGCCTTTTTTTCGCATGTTCTCTCACATCAAACATTTCCATAGATTGTTATTGTTGATTTTTGTTTGAATGTGCGACTATGTTTACAATTCCTTCGACGAGCTTCTGTGACGTAAAGTTATTCATAACATACGCTGTAATGTTACATTGACATATTTCTTTTTTTTTTTGAATCGCACTGACCATTCCCGCGCTGCAATTGCATTTATGAACTACCAGATCTCCATAATTCTTTCAATCTGATGATTTTATTGTTGTCATAACGAGAAATAAGTCGACAACGGTACAGAGGAGAAAAAACATAAAAGCTACGGCAGCAGCAACAACAACAAAACAAGTCGCATGCAAATGAAAATGACCGTGTGTCATTGATAAGAATGAAGTATAACAACACCTTGGCTTGCGGTTACTTGACCAGAACAAAACCAAATGCAGCCTCAAAATTGGTTTCAATTCTATTCTATTTCCATGCCATTCTTCGACTCTTCGTTCGTTTGGCGAGAGCAAGAGACTCTTTTCTTCCGTCCAAACGAAATCCGCATGCACACACACACACACACAAAAAGAAAGAAAGAAAGAAAAATGGACAAAGAAAACGACAAATGATTACAGAAAGTAAGGTAATAAAATAATTCAGATAAATTACAATGTAAATGTTTGCAGCTTGGTTAATATTTTTCTGTATACCGTTGGTTGGTCCATCTGGGAACACAATTCTGGTGTGTATGCACGACCGTGAGCTCACAGGCCATCACTCGCTCTTATTTGTGTTTGTGTGTGTGTGTGTGTGTGTTTTGCTGGATTCGTTGTGTGGAATACGAATTGCGGCGAGTAAGAAAAGCGACTCTTCCGATCGCAAAAGACAATGTGGCCGCACAAGACCATTATAAAATGAAAACACACTCACCCAAACAAAATAGGAACACAGCGCTCACTCACAAGTGGCCCAGAAAAATATGTCATGGCTCATCACCATCATGTGCACTTGCAAGAGCCATGCACTGACATAGCCTATCTCTGGTGCGATTATACAGTGTATGTGTGTGTGTGTGTATAAACACAGTTCAACAAAAACAACGGCAGCAGAGAAAAAAAACGAGCTGAAAACACACAAATGAAATTGTTGCAAATCATACAGCCATAAATTCTCTCTTCATTGTATATAAATCCGTTGAACATTCTTGCGTTCGAATCGAATCGTCTAACCTTCAAACACCATATTTATCTAGAACATTTTCAACTAATACTCTATGCTGGGACACTTGGTACGAATTCCAAAACTAAACCCAAAAAAAAACAACAACTACGGTATACGCACTCACAGAGTGAAAATAGATTTTGGGAAATAAATTTCTCTTTTTTTTTACTTCCGTACACGTCGAAATGCATGACGAACGAAGAGGAAAAAAAGCAACAACACGTTGCGTTGCAATTGCGTCCGCTTACACCGCGTGTTCTGGATCATTGTTGAATATGCGTGTAATTGTTATGTTTTACACGAACAATAGAGTTCAGTCCAAGTTCATAGTAATATTGGTGATACTATGATTCATGAACTAGACCAGCGTAACAACCATTTTCGCAGCTGGTTTGTCCGACTTTTTCAATTAGTTCTTCTTTTTCTCATTCAATTTCCATTTCTCGTTTGTTTTTTATTTTCTGTCTTCGCTTCGTTCGATCCGTTGTTTGATTTGGGTTTTGGTGAAAATTCCATTTGAAAAACACATGTCGACATATACGAATATGTCAATGAATCGCCTTTTTATGCATTCATTTTGTTCCACATGAGTTTTGGTTGGGTTCGTTTTTCTCTCTCGTTCGGAATCACTTTCGATGTGGCAGCTTTTCAGCTACCTATCAAGAATCACATTGAAAAGTGTATGTACTTCTGGTTTAAATGTAGGTTTATGAGCTCGTATCTATTGTTTGAAAAATGAAATTCATCAAAAATGACAATGTTAGAACCGGTAAACGAGACAGAAAGAGAGATAGAGAGAGAACAGAAAAAACTGAAGCAGATTACTTTGTTTTCATAGGCCCAGCTGAATTTTCGACAAATGAAAGCTAACAATGACCGCTAAATAGAAGAGACAAAACAATTCGCACACAATTCAAAAAAGATCGGATGGACGGCACTGGCAATGTGTATCGACAATGAATTGAGAAGCCGCGCGCAATCTGGCACACTTATTTCGACAAATGTTTTTTCACACGTTTGCACATATATCATCGCTTCAAATTTGCATATATGTAGAAGAGAAAAAAATGGTTTTGTTGAAGAGCATATTTGTATTTCAACGCCATGGCACCTTATGGAAATTTAATTTCGGTTCTGTTGTGTGTGTGTGTGTGTTTTTTTTTATTCATCAACAATTTTTCTCTTTCATTTTGTCTTCGTTTGCCCGTTACGATAGTTCATATTTATGCATACCGTTTCAATGTTTTTGCACAATCGTGGTTCAAACAGGGAAGTTTTGGTATGTGGAACGGTATAACATGAAATTCACTTAGAAAATGCGCAGATTTCGTTCATTGTCTGCACACACATTCCTGCTGAAGTAGAGAAAAAAAATATTCAAAGGCCAATAATAAAATTCATATCACGTTTATATTCATGGTGAAATTGAGTGTATTCATTTTCTGGTCGTCGTCGTCGTCGTCGTCGTCGTCGTGTTGATCTCTCTTGTTCTATCTCGGCAGAATGATTAAACATTCATAAAATCAAGTTTAATAAACGTAATGGTACCGTCTGTTGTTTGTGTGTGTGTGGTTTTAATTTTTGCTGTTGTTGTTATGCGATATTTTACCGGTTTTACACCAGAACTGTATTCAGAGCAAACGGAGCTTTGATTTTCAACAATGAATTGATTCCAGCAGAATTTTTGTTACTTAATTGAATCAATAACACGGTTTGTGTGTGAGTGTGTCTCGCTTCCGCCGATCAAATAAAAAAAGCCGAACGGAACGAAAGTATCGAATTGCGTTTGATCATTTTCTATTCGTTTTGCGCATAAAAATCAACGCACGTTCCAGGTTACTAAACGAAAAGATACAGCCGAAGAATAAGAAGAAGGAGAAGATGAAGGAAAAAAAGGAACTGTACCAATAGAACAAAGCGGCAAAAGAAGTTGCCTTTTGCCACATACAAAAAAAGCGGGTGACATAAAACCCATAAAATTAGGAAAGTCATCAAAATAAAACAAGCAAAGTCAATGAGTCGCGTTTATGCCAAAAGAAAATTCTTTGTGTGATAAAAAAAAATGTGTATAGTTAAACGAAACAAAACAAAACGAGCTCGAGCTCGAGCTCGTTGTGTAGCTGTTGATGTTCTTTTTAACCGCCTTTAACATTGCCATTCAGTTGGCTACATCATATTATAAGCAAAATAGGCTGTGCATAGTTCTAATGTGCCAGCTTACATCCATTGTACACACCAATTTCCATCAAATTGGCAATTGCTTGCGCTTTTTTCCCCGTATACCTCTTCTTTCTCTCTCTCTCTCTCCGTTCAGCTCAGCTTTGCGTTGAAAGGCGGCTGCGCTTATTGTTATTATATTGTACCATACGTTAAATGGCACTTGAAAATCAATTTATGGTTCAATTGTCAATGTCGCAGCAATTCACGTACTGCCGTGTTTTTTTTTTTTTTTTTCGTCGTTTTTTTCACTGCCTCACTACAATTGAACACAACACACACAAACATGCACACAATTCGACATTCTATACAAGGTAAAACCAAAGAATCAAGTATTCGAGTTCATTAGAAATCAGGCTTTGCTGTAGTCCAATTCGATTTTGAGTTTGCTATACCAAAAGAATGTTGCGATCTCGCGCGTTTTAACATTTTTGCTCGGATGTTTCTTCCGATTGTGCCACAGACAACAGACATATACACATACAAACACACATGCGCACGAATTGTCGGCGAAATGTGTGACAAATGAAATCGGCAACACGGAACGTGGAATAATCAATTGCATTCAACAAATTATATTCGTTCTTATTATCTATGAACCGAATTTCAGCGTAGTAATAATTTTCTGTTTTGTGTCGTTTTGGTTTTAAACCATTGGAAATTGAGTAAAATTGAGATGCATCGACAGAATGGTAATTGCAATCACACAATTGCTATCGATGAGGCACGCATTCGTTCACTCGCTCTATTCTGGTGCGTACATGACTCGTGCGCGCACTCTAATGTAACTCTCTCTCGATTCACAATCGAATCCCGGCAATACTCTAATGAAGCTTCATTCTTATGAAACTAGCAACAACAGCAACAATAACGCACAGCGACCAATATATGCATTTTCGTTTCCATATTGTCATTCCAGCTTGTCCCACATGTGCGCATAATTTTTTCGTTCTTCTCTTCTTCTTTTTCGTTTTTACTCGTTCGACGTTCATAACATTCAATGTATGCAAATTATCTGGATATCAAATATTATTATGGGCCGTACTACTTTACCATTCTAATCGAATGCGATGGCTGTTTGCCGGCGACGGTTTTCGACACACTCGTATTTTAAATGAAAACAAAAATAACCACAAGCAACATAACGCGCGCGCGCATATAAAACGCAACCATAGAAACGAGATTCCCTCATCATATGCCCGATTCGACCTACTAAATTCACTTACATTTCGATTTATTCGATTTATGCATGATTTTCTCCAACTTAGGTAACGACAACATCTGAATAACTTTGCCCCATGACAATGACATGGTCGGTGAGCTGGGATTGTCGTCGTCATTTGTATTCCATGTGCATGTGCACGTGCAGTCCTCACCGCGAAGGGTCATTATTGATTTTCGAATTCAATGACCGATGCACGATCAAAATCGAACGAATGAATTTCGGACATTTTGATCCATATCATATGATTAAAGAGTTTCAAAAGGCAATTCCTTTGTGTTTTACCCACAAAATCGATGTCAAGCGTAATAGATGTGTGCGAAGAACATAAAAAAAGCTCATTCTCTCTCTGTGTGTTGCTCTCGCTTCCGCAATGTGTTTTTAGCGTTAAACTGATTGTCATACAGAGACAATGCGAGCGCATCGACATGCGCAACTGGTACACATAAAACACAAAACACATGTAGTCGCATCGAAGCTAATGTGGCTTGTGAATGGAATAGTAATAGTGAAACGTAAAACGGAATTAGAAGAATGCATCAACGACATCACGGCTACAATAAATTACGGCAACAACACGGCCGCACAATGGCTTTGCCAACTTGACTAGGCAATAAGAAGAAGTAGCAAGAGCAGCGACGACGACGACGGCAGCAGCAGCACCAGCAACAGCACACATTCTGTTATTTACTGTTTATTGACCTTATTATTTGTAACGCTGTAATAATTCTTATTGCTTATGTTTGTCAGTATCGTCAGTGTTACACATATAGTCGAATAACCGAATATTGCATTGGTTTCGGGTTGCTGATTTTACCATGCATCTGCCTGGTGCAGTGCGCTGAGCACACTGCCTGTCGATTGCGATACGGCACACTGGCGTGTACGAGTGAGTAAATGTGCAAACGAGCGAGTGAGCGAGCGAGCAACACAAGATGCGAGTGAGTGAGTGTGCTGATGAACTGTTATTATTGTTTTTGTATCAAGTTGAGGAGGATTTGCCCAACTTGCTGCTGCTGCTGTTGCCAATGCTAATGCTGCTGCTTCAGCAGCTACACCATGCTGCAACTGTATTTGTGGAATAATATCAATAACCATTAAGTATTTACAGGAGTAAAATCGGTAGCATTATTTGGTGATGTGCATAAAATATGATACAACACACTGTTCTAAATTACCATGATGCACTTATTTTCGTTTCGTTTTTCACCTCAAAAATCCTCCTCATCATCATCATCATCAACAACATCGTATTCATCGAATATCGGCGGTGCCGAGCCGACCACATAGCCGACTGGTGCACCAGTATCGAATAGACATTCCATTGCCACAATATTCACTTACTCATTCTGTTTACATTATGGTTATCGTTGTTTAGAAAATTATTCAGCTAACTGCAATTGGTTATTGATCGCAAAATGAAATGAGTTTGTCGGCTTATTTACGCCTCTCTTTTTCTCGTTGAGGTTTGTTGTTTCTTTTTCGGTGTTATGTATGTGTTGTTTGCAAGAGATTCATTCAAAACTGGGTTAAATTTTTTCGCCAAATCAACCGTTGCATAAATTCCTCCTATTCAATCCCTAACGATTTCTAATGCGAAAAAAAGTCGACGCTTTTTTATCTCTTGCAAGAGAAAAGTTGGCATCAACGAATTAGGCAAAGCCAAAAGGTTCATTGGCGAAAGGGTGAGAGTGACAGTATTCAGTTTGGCCTGTTTGGCCTGTTTGGAATGAAGACAATAAAAAAAAATGAAAAGAATTTCATCAAATGTTTGAACCATTTCCAACCGGTCTACACAATGGAACCAAAAGAACGATATATTTATACATGTTAAATGTTTGGCATGCGGTTATCGTGCGCCGTCAAATTTGCATGGCATAATTACAAGTGTGCATTTCAACGAACCGAATGAACAGGCGTTAATAACTGTCAAAATTATTATATGCTTTCATTTTTTACCATTCTTCTGTCGGGCCCTCCAAGCCTCATTTAAACGAGAGAAGAAAAAGAAGTAAAAAAAATGCTATTTGTATTTAACAAAAAAAACCGACACGATGACAAAAGGAATGGAAACGTGAAGGAAAGTGAGGAAAAATGCCAGTATAGAGAATCTCATGTAGTCTCTAAAGTTAAATTGAAACCTTTTTCGTTAAGTTCATTTTGAAATGAGAAAAAAATTTGTTGGCTCTCTTTGTTATTTAGTTTTTTTCGTCGTCGTCGTGTTCTTCTTCTTCTTTTTCATCAGAACGGGTCACGTGTACAGTGCGCGTAAAACAAACATGTTTTTTTCATTTTCAATCTTGGACTTGATTGTGTGCCACTGCACAGAGAGCACTTTTTCACTCGATGTTTCAATGTGTTTGTTTCATTTGAAAGTTCTATTTTTTTTTTTCGAGTGTAACTTGACTGAACAATGAACTTTTTCTTTTTTTATGTGTGCAAAACGAGCCTAACCTTTTGCTTTTGTTCAGAATTTTATTATTTGATTTGGTTTCTTGTGTATTCCAACAGAGCCCGTAAATCTAAAGAGAGTGAGAAGAATGTATGCAATAAAATATCGCGATTATTTTCGGCGACAATTAAGATGACGTTGCCATTATCATCATAGCCATCCGGATAGATTGAAAAAAGCTAAAGACGTCGAATAAACAAAAGAAATGGAAAGAAAGAAATTCTGTCGCGCAAACAAAGAAAAAGATGATGAAAATCGGGTTTGCATTGTGTTTCGGCAACGATTACGCATTTCATAGTAGTTTGTTGATTTGTTTTTTTCGGGTAGCCGACATTTAACACGTTATTAGGCCATCTGCATTATAATCGCAACAACGCGGTCCGGCAACTCTGTGTGTGTGTGTGTGTTTACTTATTCATTAAGCATTCCGCTTCATAATAATGCAATGAAATGGGACCATTTCAGATTTTACCTTCATTTACTCGCCGCACGACAAACCGAAAGCGGTCGAAAAAAGTTCAGCGAGTGCTTGTTAGTTTTTTGAATATGTTGGACGATTCATTTTCAAATGCGACCAGCATTGCATTTTAACATTTGTTCTGTTTTACGTGATTCTATGGAAGTAGACTGTCCACATTCACTAGTGCTGCATGCAATAAAAAAAA
Organism: Sitodiplosis mosellana; assembly: GCF_009176505.1. Taxonomy (NCBI): domain Eukaryota; kingdom Metazoa; phylum Arthropoda; class Insecta; order Diptera; family Cecidomyiidae; genus Sitodiplosis; species Sitodiplosis mosellana. The sequence goes on along the minus strand of NW_022601467.1, from coordinate 13,084,897 downwards.
AATCACGACTGTGGGAATCTTCAGAATTTGTGCTTTTGAATGTGAAAATATGTGGCAAGCGTGGCGATAAAATGGGACTTTCGACAGCGTGTGCGCTGATCACAAAATGAAACGAAAAAAAAAGAGAACAAGACGCATAACAACCACATAGTGCAACAGGTCACTCAATGTTAGTGTGCTCTAAATGAAAACGAAAAAATGCAAGCAGGGGAAAAAAAGAAAGCAAAATTAAGAAGTGTAACGTAAAAATCGAGCGTTGAATTTTGCAAGATAGGAGAAAAAAACAAATCGTTAAGAAAGAGTACCAGCAACACAATTTTCAAGGTGTCCATTACAACGGTGGTCACCTTTAACCGTGATGGCAATCTGTTTTTATTTATTGCGAAATGATTTAAGCTCAACAGCAATAGTAAACTAAATCGTTTTAATGCATCAATAAAACGGCGCGATATAGATCGCAGCTGTCGACTGACTCTCCGTGGTTTTGTTTTAGAAATAAAATATAATGTTGTTGTTTTTTTTCTTCATCGTTTTGCTCTGAAACTAATCGTCTAACGTATTGCAAAAGCTTATCTTTCAATGAGTTCTAATATTTCTTCTCATTCTGTTTGTTATGGGCATTTTCAGGTTTCCGGAACACGGCGTTTGGTGCGTACCGCTTGATTTCAACAACAAAACTTGAGGTTGAAAGGTAGGTTTTGTGTTAATTTAGCTGTAATGCCGTTTGATGCAGTTCACAATTTACAACCATCCCGTACACAATTTCCATCGAACGGAATTGAAGAATATCGGGATAGATTTGTTTTTTTTTTTAAATCTTTGGTTATTGTTGGTATTGTCTTTCGTTAGAGGTTTTGAATGCGCGCGCAAGAGAGAAGAATTATACATCAAAAATCGAATCGAAATGCCGAAGAATGTGTGCAATAGAACTTGAATGGCAATAAATCGCAAAAACATGCATTCAATCGGTTCTAATTGCGCGCAACAAATCTCAACGATCGGCCCGTAATCACATTGGACGATGTGCGCCGCGCGGTTCCGTTCTTTTCAACATTGGTTTGTGTGTGTGTGTGTGTCTTTTTTTTCGTTCGTTCGGCTGTTCGCTTGGTAAACTAAAGCAAAATATGCCTCACCACTTCTTCGAACACAATAAATATATGTTCGATCAAAACGATGCGATTATGGTTACAGAGCCACACTTGTGCTCACTTCAACGCAATACCCATTCGGGATGTGTGTCAAATATGAAATTAAAACCTGTGCCGCAATTTTAATCTTCAACATTTAATACCTGGATCGTCAAATGAAATTCATTAATCAATTTTTCGTTGCGAAAACGTTTCATTCTTGTGTCTATCGCATGTCTCAAGCGTGTATATATATATATATATGTGTCTTGTTTCGATCTCTGGCAATGTGTTCGCATTCGCAGTTTCAGATGCATTCAAACCCGTTATCAAAACACCGTGCAAAAATGTAAAAATGAGCACAAAAAAATATATTTAGACATTTTAAACCATCGTTATGATACTCGCGCACACAATCGCGGCCAAGATCAATCTATAGCGAGAGCTAGAGCCGGACCAGTCGAAGCACACTTGTGTGATGTGATGTGCTGTGCCTGGTTTTACCGATTTTGATTTGTGTTTATATGTATGTAAATCGCCAGAATATTGACGATACGATTTGGCTTAGAATATGGAGTACGGCGCCTCTTTACGCTTATGTGTGTTTTTAGGTTAATTATATAAAAAAAAAATGTGGAAGAATTGCCAAACGACGAAGAACCGGTTCTTGGATAACATCCCACTCAAAATCAGAATAGTATCAAAATAGCGATCGCGATCGCGATCGCATTCGTTTGCGATTAGAATGCAAAAACCGAATCGGCGCGACGAAAAAAGAAGCGTAGAAAGAACGAACAAACGAGCAAAAACATTTCACGGGATCCGCAATCAATTAGCAACGAAGAATTTGTTTTTCTTTTGCCTCACATTCTTGCTTTCTTTCATCATTATCATTTTCGTTTCAATGACTCGACCTTCTTGATCAACGGTGAACAATTTTTGCTGATTGTTTCTTCCATACAATCTGAACTGAGTGAAATTAGATTTTCACATTGAGATCGAATGGTTTCGTCGCAATTGGTAAATTAGAAAACAAAAAAGTAAATTACGAGAGTCACCAGAGAAAGATAGAAAATCCATGTGATTCTTGTTGATTAAATTAATTTGAGCGATGCGATCGAGAGAGAGAGAGAGATTTCAATAAAACAAAACTAAATAAACGAAGTGGTGGAGAAAAAAGCTCGGAATAAAGCATTAATTTACAATGTACCCGCCACTGTGACTATTATCCACTGCCTACCATTTAATTATTTGGGAACTGTATGTGCTCTATGTGGTTTGGCTCGGTTAGCTGGATTGCTTACCATGGCTATGGCCATGCCCATGCCCAAGCAATCAGAAAGAACAATCTCATGTTGTTCAAACTGTGAACCGCGCGCGCGCACGCACACATACATTGTCTTTGTACCGTAATTCACCTGAAAATTGTTAAAACGCAATGATGATGAAGAGGCTCGTTAATTTGAAATTTTTCGTTGGTTTGGCTTTCGGTGCGCTTGTTATGGTGGGCACTCCGAGAAGATTCTCTTCCGTTCGAATTGAAAACTCAGCGATTATGAATCGAATGAGCGAGATAGAGAGAGAACAAGAGACGAATCTCTAACGAATCGCAAATACATATTTTGTTGAGCATGCCATGCACATTCGGTGGGTTTATCTGCTATAAGTTTGGTAAACTTCAAAATAAATCATTTGAATGTTCACACGATCATAAACACATGATGATGTTGTATTTTTTTTCTATTTCGTCGACGTCGTCGTCGTTGTCATTACGTTCGGTTGTTGTGGCTCATCGTTCTTTGTCTGTTTGAAATGTTCGAAAAGAGCAACAAAAAATTTATTAATCGGCGTGTGACATGTTAACAAGAATGATGACGTGGCTGCAAAAATAATAATTTTTTCCGTTTATCTGGTGTTCGGTCCGTTGTGCGATTTCTTCAATTTGTCTCGCATCTTTTCAGCTGTGTTGTTTTCTTTTCATAAATTATGGGCGCGTTACAAACGCACATACACACACAAGCGGCAAAGGAAATATAATGAGATTAAGTGCAATCTAACGAGCCGACTTTGAGCTTCTTGTGTTCTACATTTGTTATTACTGCTGCTGATGCTGCTGTCATTGAATTATTTCACCGGACAATTGAATAACAATACGCATGAATCATGAGTGCTCGTATGAAGGGGCCACGCAGCACAATTTTTATGATTCGGTTCTTTCCACTCACAATTCTATCGCTGGATTCTCCCATCCAAAAGATGTATGGTACGTTTTTTTTAGTGATTGTCATGCCGCCCACTCTCCACATCATTAGCAAAGCATCCTTTCGTTTTGTTCATTTCATTAATTTCATCTATTATAATTTTCAAGACGGCTACGACGACGACGACGAACAAAAGTTAATAGTTGAATAAGAAAAGAAAAAAATTCGTATGCCTAAGAATGAAATGGCATATGAAATAACAATTTTCTGAATGCGAGAATTTCGGTTTTTTTTGCGCTAACTCGGTCGTCGTTCGATAGATAATAATAATTTAAGACACGTTAGCGAATAGGTACAATAAATGCGCAACTTATCGCACAATGCAAGTTTAATTGACGAGTGAACGGAAGAGAATGAGCACGAAGTGTCTTGACACGCATCGTGTTTTGGTAGCCAAATACATATACGTACACATCTTTCGCTAGCCAAATTTCTCTTTATGTGACCAGTTCGCTCATTGGTGTACAGTGTTCGTGTAAAAATGGCTTGGGTTATTTTTTTTGTATTCATTTTATATAACATTTGAGGTCACAATATCCACACAGACACACACATTTTGCGGGCTTTAATTATGACCGTATTCTTGTATCGCTTGACACAAACAGGAGAATGCCATTCTATTCTATTCTATTCTATTCAATTTCCATTCATTCTGTGCTGCTAACGCACATAAGTTCCGTTTTACGGAAACGATTTTGTCGTGGTCGCCTCGTCGTCATCATTATCACCCTCTAGAATATTTTAAACTGAACCGAGATCGATTCGCGTGTTACATTCAGCAACAACAACAACAACAACAGCTTGGCAATAAATGACACAACACACAACCGGCCAACAGCACACAAATGCAATAAATTCAAATGAGCACGCGAAAACGTTATCTTTTTCCATTCATATTCCATCCGCGATATATATGTCGCGTTCACAAACAAATATCGCTATGCTCATTGTGCACACAACAGATCAAAGCACACGATGAGTAATTTTCCATTAAATTTCAATTAAGACTCAGTTGGCTATCATCAATTATCCCCCCTCGATGCATTGCCGAATCAAAGTGGCCGACTACGAAGTCGAGACCAAAGTTGATGCAAAAATGGTATACAATTAGATTTTGAGTTCAATTTTTTGTTTTCTTCTATTGAACTCGAGCGCGAGCCAAATCAATAAATCACTCTCGGTCAGTTGCAAGCATTCGTGATGGACAACACACTACTCTCGCTCGTTTGCTTTCAAAGCCTTTGACACAACGAACATCTATCTACTTGTGTCGGTTTCTAACCGTTTTATGGTGTAGTTCACTGAAATTGTTGACGTGATGAAAAGATCGCGATAAGTGTGTATGTGTGTGTTTGTGCGCTTTCATAAGAGGAAGTGCTTTTGTAACATAAATCATATATTATGTGTCAGCCAAGTTGGATGCTATGGCTCTGAGTGCAATTGCAATCACTGACGAAAAGATCTCGAGCAATTTTTCTCATTTTGAATATTTCGAGCAAAATTATTATTACCGCATGATTTATGGGCATAAACATCGCCCAATTAAACTAGCAGCACATTCTATCGTGTGTTTGCACGCGGTGCATTCGCAGAATGAAGAGCGAAAAAAAAGAAGAATGAAAAAAAGAAAACAGAATACATAGCAATTCTGATTAAACACTTTAAGCAATTGCAAAAGTACCGCTCAATTTTCGTTCAATTCAAAATCATTCACAAGTAAATGGGAAGAAGAGAAAAAAAAAAGAGAAATAAATGCAAAAACCAAATGAAGGGAACATTCACATTTCCGAAGAAAATCAAGCAAAGAACTTAACCTGCATTAACATTAACTGTAAGCATGACTCGTTTCGAAATGAATCTTCTTTTCATTTGAATGGCTTTGAATGAATGCCAACCAGAATGGAAATGATTGCACGCAATTCAATCGCTTGGAAGTTGACAATGACATTTATGATATGGCTCTGCAGTTCATTGATTTAGAATCGAAACATTTGGCCACGTAAAACATGGAAATAACCACAAATATTCTTCCGTTGTTGTTTTTAATTATTTATGTAATCAGTAAAGCGAACGAAATGGTTGCGGCCATTGAGAGAGAGAGAGAGAGAGAGAGAGAGAGAGAGAGAGAGAGAAAGAAATTGTGTAATAACCATTGTACGGTATCGAACAGATGCACTTTTCGACGTAATAATTTGTGCATGAATGAGATGGAAAGAAAGAAAAACGAACGGCGAAGAAGTGGAAAGTACTCAAGAAGTACAAATTATTTAGTAAATACGCGAATGGTATGATAGAAATGCAGTTAAAAGAATAGGATGAAGAGTATGTGAGGCAGCGGTGTGGCGCACAAGAATGATGATGGTTTAATGAGCTATTTGTGGTTGGTCAGTGTAGCGGCCAATGTACCAAAATCCATTTGCTTTGGTGTTATGGTGCGATGGGGATATTTTGGTAGTCATTCCAAATTCAACAGCATTGTCTATAAAAGATCAAAATCGTTTTGTCACTAGCAAAGTAGCAACGGTGAACAAAATGAAAGACATAGACACACACTGCGCGAACCTGAACAAATCAAACATTAATCCCATTGTTATAAGAGAGAAGAAGAAGAAGAAGCAGAAGAAATAACATTTCTTCGGCTAAAAATTAAGCTATTGAAATTCGAAATGGTAGAATAATATAGACATAAGACGAATGTATGGCCATTGACAATGAAACGACAATGCTCACACGCCAACCGAACTAAGTAAGCAATACAATAGATGAGTTTGAACCGAACTGCCGTAAGGTTCTGCACGGTAATTGTATGTATTTGAAGAACTTTGAATTGGTTTCGAATCAAGCAGACGATATATATATATATGCTCGGGTTGAGCGTGGTTCAGAACAACTTCAGCACTATACCGCGACTACGGTCGATCGGTTGGCTGGCTGGCTTGTTGGTTACGTTTTTAAAATAATATATAAAAGCAGTAATTGCAGATTATGAATAATTACGATTCGTATTGTTTTTTTCCCTCTTTACTATGGCTCCCATTCTCTTTGGCACATTCTGTCGCACCTTCAAAGCTGAAGAAATGCACAAAACGTTTGGCGAACAAATGGAAACCATAACGAAAACTGAAGCAAAACAATCATTTCAAAGCATTTCGAATTGGGTAAAAACAGAAGGCGAAACCATCGATAGAACACGAACGGACGACGGTGTCTTTTGCAATAGATAAAAAAGCTTCAAGTGGAACGGCCATAGAATCGATGACACCCACACACATGTCAAACATTCACCGGCACATTGGCACACACCAAATTCACAAAACCGTTTTCAAATGAACGTTATATCAAATTAATAACATTTTTCAGCTTTACATTATTCCAAAGAATGAGTTGTTGTTATTGTTGTTCTTCCATTTCATTTCGTCTCCTGTTTCATTCGCTTGTTACCTTATGTTCCGCATTCTTTTCCCGTTTCACTGCGTATTTTCAATTTTTCTCTAATATTATTATCTTTATAACGTTATGGTTGTTTTACTCGCGCGCACACATTTTCTGATGTTCACACCAGCCAAAGAACATCGGATCAAAGGCAAAAATAAAAGAAAAAAACAAAACAACAAAAAATGAACTATAACAACAACAATAACAGCGACAAACGAAAAAGACGGAGGAGAAAAAAAAACTATAGGTAAAGTTCTAAGCATTTGTTTGTTTCCATTGAAACCAGCCATTCAGTTATTTCAAGCGTTTTCTTCTTTACCCATTTCGTTAAACTGACACACAGAGCTCACGAGTGCACACAAGAAATAATTCTCATAGTCAGTCAAGATACTCTTCTGAGATTTCATAGGTTACGTTACCGACGATCAAACTCATAAAGCACCAGAAAATCGGTGTATTAATATCAAACGCACCATCCTCACCGTGAACTTTTATTGTTAGAACAATATTAATTTATTCATATATCACAAGAAAAGTAGACACACCGAGAATACGTTCATAACACACTAACCGCTTGCTGAAGAGAAGAAGAGACTACACACATCGCACGAATAGGCCTATCAAATTCAGCATAGTTGAACGGGTAGAAAAAAGAATGCAATGAATAACAACAACAAAAATGGAAGCGATTACAGAAAACAAGTATTTAATTATACTTCTGGTTAAGACATATCACAATATGATTAATTCATATGTTTGTGGTATGATTACCTGTACGCATAGCACAATAGATCGCGCGCCTATTGCCCCCGTACAAATGAATTTCTATTAGCGGCAATTGTACGGAAATTAATAGAATCATTATAGCACAAGCATGACTTTTGTTTACCTTTATCATTTAGAGCTGTGTGGAAAAAAGAGAAAGAGAGAGAGAGAGAGACAAACAGAGTGAGGTGAAGTATTGAAATTCCGTTCCATGTACTGCACACACGCATACCGTTCTTCGTGATTACATCTTAGAATTGCATTACGACAATTTCATTTTTAGAGTAAATGACCCATTTTCGTCATGCACTTCATATTTTCCATTCAAATTTCATAATTTGAATCGTAAGCAGGCAGGCAAGCAGGCAGGCAGGTAGGCATAGTTGCAGGCAATCGTGTGCATATTGCCAGAAAATTTGATCGCATTTAACAACAAGTTGACCAACTATACGCTGGCCTCTACTGGAAAATCATTCCTGCGGCAAATTCTTGTTATCGACCAACAAAAATTATTATGTCACATTATCGGGAAATGCCAATTTTACGTACACACCACATTCCACTCAACAAAGTTACGCGCAATGGCGAAAGCATGAGAGAGAGAGAGAGAGAGAGAGAAAGAAAAGAAACGCACTCCTCAACTCTTGACATAAGAACATAATTACTATAGAGGATATCTTATTATAGCAAAGAAAAATCTATTTAAAAAAATAGAGACAACCGATAGAGGTAGAGAGAGAGAGAGAGAGAGAGAGAGACTGGTTGCCTTAAGCCAAACTCGCTTGATAGAACAAACAACGTATTAGGTGTAGAGGGGAAATGATTGCATTTTGTTTTGATAAATTATATGAGATACGGTGGAAAATATAAAGATAATAATAGTATCCATAGCATTGGAAAGAAAAGTACCGGAAATTTCAATGCATTATTTGGAATTCATCTTTGAGATGCGACCACAGCACAACTGACATGCCGGTAAGCAAGTGGTGAGAGAGAGAGTAAAATGGTTGTGTGTAGAGCGGCTCATTGGTTGTTATTTCATCATTATTATTATTGTTTTTTTTTTGGCATTGGCATCTCGTTGCTTCATCTTTCCCGAAGAGACATTTTCGTATGAAAGATGCCGTGTGGCTGTGAATTCTTTGAACGTTCACGTGAGTTCGTTGGCTTGATCCATGCCAGATAGCATTGTGTGTCCAATGGGTTTTATCAACCAATTTTCTTATTGTATAACTAGAATTGTGCAAAAGATTGTCGCAACGAAGCGTTTTTCCTCATTTTTTTCCTGTGCTTTGTGTGTGTGTGTGTGTTTATGTGTGCCTACATTCAATTTTTTAATAATAATTTAACATTTTGCTGCTTGCCTTTCTCCTGATTCATTCATTTATTCATTCAGTCAGTAAGTCATTTCATTGCCTGTTCTGTGCGCTTTAGCTTCGTCAATTATTATTGTCATATTTTAATTAAATAATATGTGATTCTAAGAATGTAATTTCTGGTAACAATCATGTAAATGAGCAATGAGCATTTTGTTTGGTGGCGAAAAGAACATTCATCGACATTTATATAACAACGCACACGCAATAGATAAATATTATGAAGTGGCTGTGCACGAAATGAAAATCAAATTCGAATCCAAATGAAAATTACATCTTCATCAACGTGTGTCGAGGCGGTATTTCAACAACAGCCAAAGTATATGCTTTCTCACAGCAAACATCAACCTCATGACGTACAGATGACGAAAAAAAAGCAAAAAGAATGTGGATCTTGACGATGCGTGATCAAATTTTCCAAGAGTGAATTCGACAGTTCGGATTCTTTTTGTTTCTCCCCAATGTTTGTCTCCAATTGGAATCGTTCATTGCGCAGGTCGTTAATTCGTGTGCGATCGCATGTAGACGGTGACGGTGACGGTGCTTTGACAACACAGAGTACACAATACAACGCGTTAAATGACAATGAAACGACTCAAGCAAAATCAATGAAAGGTGTGCGAGTTAATCTCAAGCGCGAACCGATAATGTGAAAAACGTTAAAAGGGAACCGTCGTCGCGCTGATGGAAAATAAAAGCACAATTGCACTTCAGTTATTGCGTGAAGGTGATAAATCATAAAACATTTTGATTGATTGCTCGATTTTCTTTGTTCACAATTTCACGACAACACTTCATCACAGTCGAGGGTTTTAAGTATTTATTCTATTATTTATAGTTGTCGTTTTTTTTAACGAGCGCCATACGCCAAAGAAATTCAGCCAGCATTCCTTTGGGAATAATAAATACTTATAACTTTAGGCTACACAGCCATGGTCTAATAGGAATTGCAGAGGCGAAAATCAATACATTCATTTTTCCTTCATTTCACATTTAATTCGACCAAAAAACAAGTAAGAAGCACAACAAAATGTTAACGTACCATTTTTTATTAGGCTAAAAAGCAACTATTAAAAGAATCGCATTAACCATTCATTTTGGAGGAGAGGTGGAGAGAAAAGAAATGTAAAAAAGAAAATCTATGAAATGATGTTAAGTGAAATGTTGCTTTGATAACGGTTTTTATATTTACTATCAACATCATCAGACGCTCGCGCGATGTTCGAGCTTATTGCACTTGCTGCATCAATGTCGACTGAAGAGAGAAGAGATAGTGAGAGAGAGAAAAAAAAACAACAACAAAATGTTGTTGGAGGTGGGCACACGTTAAACCATATTAAAACTTCATTTATTTCAATGAAGCCTCAGTTCGCATCACACCACGACGGTTGTTAAACACATTTATGATGATTACGGAATTGATGGCTGCGCACGAGCAATGTATGTTGCAAAAGGTGACGCAACTGAAAAAGATCATGGTGGTTTTGTGCTTCGGAATGAAACCGCATTTACGTTCGATTCTCTCTCTCTCTCTCTCTCTCTCTCTCTCTCTCCCACTTTGTGTGTGTACACATACTGTATGTGCTAAAGCGGCATCAAAATACACACGAATAAAACTTATTTTAAACATATTTACATCCAACCGATTGTGTGCCATTCTCATGTTCTGGGAATTATCAATTTTAAATTTTCCGATAAACGGCCAAATCGAAGCGAATGCCTTAAATTATGTCGAACGAGAGACGATTGGGTAAAAGTAAAGAGAGTCGTACATCGCACCACAGCGCTTATACTAATCGTTTGAAATTTGCAATGAATTTCCGACTGGTTACAACACTCACGTCGCTTGTTTTCGGTTTTTCTCGCTCGCTTAAAATTGTTATATCGGTTTTTGGTACACGTACCATGTCCAACTAAGTGGTTAACCATCGTAAATTGTGCCGGGGATCGGGCGACACAATCAATCGAACAATTTATTGTCCGTGAATATTGTTCGTACATTGCATTGGCCATGGCATCGAAAAACGAAGCGAAAAGAACACGAAGGAACAAAAAAAAAATGAAAATCCAACACTTAAATCACGAGCAGTTTTTTTTCCCTTCGCCAGAGGATAAAGGTGTTTTGTGCGAGTGATGTGCGCCAAAGTTCTTTGTGTTTTTTTTTCGTTCTGCTGTCTGTTCGATGGGGATTTGCGTTCATAATAATTCACTTATATCTACGGTTTACATGATGTTTGCTCATTGTAAATGCAACTGAACATATAAAGCCCCGCTAATATTGCGCACTGTACATTTGGCTAAAAAGCGAAGAGTGCAAGAAGCAGTACGAGCGGGTGCCCTGTGCGCACACCGCGCACACACACAATATCCAATGCAAAAATGAAAATTGCAATGTTCCAGCAAATGGTTTTTATGTTTGATGCACCAAACAAAGCCGGTTTTAACGGTTCTCTATTAGCATGGATTTGAATTTCAGGTGTCACATTTTAAACACGTTTATTTACCTGGTTTTCATTTGCCTCACACAAACACACACACACTCGAACAGCAACGAAAAAAATGAAGAAAAAAAAATAACGAGCAACAATGTAAACATTCTAAATAGCACATGGTGCACCGTAAATGCACTTGGTTGTTTGCCTTGATTCCATATTTAAACGATATAGCAACAAATTTTCTGCATTTTCTTGCTGTTGGACTGGCTTAAGCCACTATATTTCACTTTGTGCACACGCGCACACACGTTTATTCGCCCGCTTGTCCTCAATCAGATTTTTGATCCTATGAACGGAACGAAACAAAGTGAAGCAAAGCAAAGCAAATAAAACCAACGAAACAGAAATGAACTCCATTCAAATCCACTTGTTCCATGGATAATATAGAATTTTAGTTTAACTCATTTGCATATGCACGACACATATCACATAATCCGATTTTATTTCTGTCATCCTCAAAATTTGACGCTTGATAGAACAGCGGAGGAGAGTGTGAGAGAAATAAACCGTGTGTGTGATCAATAGATAGATTTTAATCACGCTTCGATGTGGCTGTAACGATCAAATTAGACACCTTCTGATTGTAAGCCGCTTAATTTGTTTCACTTATATACATGAAGGCGCCACTCATCATCGTCATCGTCATCGTCATCGTCATCGCCATCGCCATCGCTCAAGCAAAATTTTCAATGCGTAAACAAGTTTTGTGAATTTTTTTTCATCGGTTGCGTTTTTTTTCCCACTCTTGTAGTATATTATACACACGCCTGTATTTCAAGTATTCAAAAATAATGAAACAAAGAAGGGAACAAAAAAAAAATTCTTCAATGGCTCCTTTTGTACTCACACTAATTGATTTCTTTTTTGCTTCCACATAATTATTATTATTAGTAATATCGATTGCAGTATCTTGTTACCGTTCAGAACGCAGTTTTTTTCCTCTTCCGTACGAAAAGTGTTCAGTTGGTCATGCGAATTTCGAGAGTAACGAACTTGATGCGTAATGTTTTATTGAAAGTTAATGAATTGCGTGGTATGTGTGTGTGGTTGATGCCCGAAAGAATGCCGGTCAGAGAAATGAAAACAAGAAGAAAAAAAACGCAAAAGACAAAGGCATCAACATGATGACAAAACCAGAAGTTATGGGAGAGAGAGAGAGAGAGAGAGAGAGAGAGAGAGAGAGAAAAACAGAGAACGAATCAGCAACAATGCGAAAGGAAAATATTTAATCATGCTTGAATGAATTGAAGAGGTAGACACTGGGTGCTTGACGGCATTTAATATATCAGTTAATTATAACAGTTTCGGCAATATTGCACGTCGCCTGTCAAATTATGGCCGATCATCGTCATTTCATTTTGATATGTGATGGGTATTCATGTCTCGTCCACACACATGCAAAACTACCGCAAAAAATTGACATGATTGCTTTTTGGCCGGTCGATTGGTTGGTCGATCAGTTTATTTTTTCTCTCTCAGCAGATTTCTAACTGAACGGCGCTAGTCAATGCCATACATACAAACATTACATTGAACAAATAGAAAAGAAGAAAAAGTTCCGTCTTGGAAAATTGATATCTTTCATTAGAACGGCGCTTAAGAGAGAGAGAGAGAGAGAGAGAAAGAAACGACGATTAAAATGGTTTCTTTTGGATGAATCTGAAACTTAATTTTGCATAGCCGTTTCTTATGCTCTTTGTTGTTGTTTTTTTTTAACTTTGCCTTTGTTGTATTTATTCGGCTGTCATAAGAGTGCCAATGTACGTGCGTGTGTGAAGATTTTCTGTTGTTTTATGTTCGCATATCGAAATTTGCATGTGAACTTTTATTCTTATTCTGTTCGTTTTTTGTTGTTTTTGTTGTTGTTTCATTTGCTTTAATTTTGTTCCGTGCATGAGATGGCAGCAACAGCAGTAGCAGAAGTATTTTTCTGACTGCAGAATGAAGCCACGTAAAAAGTGTAATGATTTTCGTTCAGTTGGCACAGTGCGGACATATGAACATGAACATATTTGCATCGTGTGGCTTCAATGGCAACAACAGCAGCCCGCACGAACACAAAATAGAGAGAGAATAAAATTATTCATTGCGTATTCGATGCTCTTCTCCATTGCTTTCGCATAGAACTTTTCATTTAATAGCATTTACTTCGCTACAATCAGACCATCCAAGATGAAGCCGATTGTTTTATATAGATTTCTAAATTATACTGTTTTATTGCTGCCGTAGCATCGCTATTATTCTTTTCTCAATGTGTGTATCCATCACCATCTAATCTCATTGCATCTGTTACCCATCACTTTGTGGCCATTGTGATTCTCCTTTTGTTTGGATTGTGAGTGTGTGTGTGTTTGTGTCTATGTACACCACTGGAGTTGTAGCTACTTCTTGGTCAGATCTCTCGATCTCAACTGCTATCAATCTGCATCTCTCTCACTCACACACTCAAACTCGATCGATATTTGTCTTGCTTGTCGGCAACATTCTTTTGTCTCGCTTGCTATACGCTTAATCGCTCATGCGCGTTTGGGATGCTTTGTACCTCTATTTATGTCTCGTATGTCTGGCGATTTGTGATTATTTGATTAGTGTATTTGAAGTTTTTCTTTCATTTCCTTCTGCCAGTGAGGTCTATCTGAACCAAACTAAAACTGGCTTGTGATGATGCTGTTGCTGCGATGGTGCAGGCGCACGCAGAAAGCTCATCAAGTTCATGAACGATAATCATTTTCGTCTTTCGCAATAAATGCAGCGCTAAAAAAAACAGCAGCAGTAACAACAACAACAACAACAACAAAGCAACGAAATATGGAATTTACTTAGATCATAAGCGCATGCATATATCTGTTCGCACCAAGTTCGAACTTGGTTCGCACACCGGCCATTCCATTTGATCGTGCAAAATGGAAATGGAAACTTTTCAGCTCATTCGTAAATTACCCGTGAAACGAACGCACTACGCAAAAATGGCATTAAGAAGCATTCTGTATACACGACTGCATACATCTAAATTAGATTTCATTCGATGCAATCTCCGAATTCATGTAGGTTTGGAACGGGTTTTCTGGACACGACAGCACATGTTGATCATTCATTCGTTTGCGTCCATATTTCATCAGAAGACCACAAGATTATCATTATGGTGGCATCACATTCGTCAATTCAATTTTCATTAAAAATGGCTTTTGTTTGATGTCGGTCCGTTTGGCCATAGAATGATTTCATAGGTTCGAAAATCCATTCTGTGCCACCATCACAGTAATGGCATATGGCATCACTGATCGGAAGAAAATGCCGTTGCTTCTGCTTCGGCTTTGAGGAAATCAATTTGATTTCGAGACTGTTAAACTCAACACTCATTTCAAAGTAATTGCCGTCAAAGCCGGAGATATTTTAATTGGAAGCCAAGCACTCGCATTCACATTCATAAATGCGACGGTGCAACACAATCATTAGTGAGCGAGTTTATTCTCTTCGGGGTCACCGACGAAAAAGACGAGCAAAACTATGAAGAGCAAAAAAGCAACAGTAGAAAAGATACACAACAACCCAACTCCCAACTCTGCAATGATAATAACAATAAATAAGAGTGAAAATAAGTAAAGAATTGCAAAAGATGTTAGAATGTAAATCATCAGTCTTTCTAAAATCTTATTAAAACATCTGCAGTGTGCAAAACGATGGACGCAGTGAGTTTCCTTTCTCTCTCGCTCGTTGCTTCGCTTGGAATGGCTTATCGTTTGGATTGTGTGCGGCGCGCCGCGGCAACTGCATTTCATTATGTAGCCAGGAAAAGCGAATGAATTATGTGTGTATTTGACATTAATATTGAACTTTGTTAGAATAGAACATGCATTTGTGCTTTTCACTCACTGGCTGCCTCTCATTGGTTGGTTTGGCGCGCGCGCACTTTCGTGCACAAGACTTTCATTTTTTCCCGGCTTTTGTAATATTGTCACGAAATATAATTGTCGTAAATTACCGGCTTATGAAGTATACAGCCGCAAAATGTTTGCAGCTAATTTTTTTCCACCGTCTGTTGACGTAATTCATTTTATGATTGTGGTGTCCGCTGTGCACTGCACTGCTTCTTAACGATCTCACAAACAATATTCTGAATGTTGCAACAGGAAAAAAAAAACCATAAATTTGTGCAACGAAGGATTCCAATTTGATTTGACAATGTCGTAATGTTAACGATCGTTTGGTGAACATCGTTTGGTGTTGTTGCAAGACAGAGAGGGGGGGCCGTTAGTTGAGATCGTTTCGCAAATAATATGATTAATCATAGTAAATGGTATTAACGATTTTTAACGATTATCTGGCTTTTGTAAAATGGTAAATTGATGAATATGTGAAGTGTGTGCGCGCGTGCGCGAATCAGCAAGCGACCAAACCAGAGCTCTCAAACAAATAGGGCGCTGACTTTTAATGAGATTTATCTGTATAGAATGATCGCCCAGTAATCATTTTCTTTTTTTGAAAAGCAGAAAAAAATAAATAGCATCGTTCAAAGCGACGAGAGCAAGCGATAAAAATGAGAGCGATGATGGCTCAATTCCCACTTAGGGCGAAAGAAAAATCGATTGGAAATCGGCGAGACAAGACGCAACAATCACTTAGACACCGATCGTTCGGTCTTGGCATTGTCGGTTTACAAGGTAGTCAAACGAGGGCCTCCAATCTTTTAAATCATACCCTGTGTATGAAAACGATCTGTGATCGTTTATTCGTCGTTGTTGTCGTCGTCGTCATCGTCGTCGTCGTCGTCGTCGTCATCTCGTTGGTAGTTCACATGTGTCGTAATGAGAGGATCGACTTTAAAAAAAAAAATTTACAAATCGAAAAAATAAACGTATATTTTAAGCTTTTGCTTTCAGGCAAATTACCTGCCTATTTATATGCGCAGATTCTCATTGAAGTAGCATTTTTCTCTTTCATCTTATTTCAGAGCGTAAATAAATTGTATCTTGATTCTCGTGAGTAAGTGTGTGTGTTTTCGTTCGGGCCATACAGCTATACGTACCGTCTGATTATAATTTTTTTTTTTCGTAGTTGTGCTGATTCAATCGTTAATCTAATTTCGATTATTATATATATTTTAAGACAATTTTGTTTTCATCGCTTCAATCTTTCCACCCAGTTTGATTATTCATTTACCCATTTTTCGACGATTCGATTTCGCTAGCGCTGGTTCTCAATTTTTCTGTTTCCATCTAATAAGCCATTATTAAATGAAATGAAAATATTCATTATTATTTTGCAACTAATTTTCGTTAATATTTGACGAAGAATCGCGTTTTGTTTGAGCTAGAGATTATATATAGAGGAGGCAAAGTAGAATTATACGATTTTATTACCATAATTTTGGTCTCAATCATCTTCAAGTACATAATAATAGGTGACATTAGGCGAAATAGTCGTGTCGAAAGGGGATATATCGACTGCATCCAATCATAATACAACTGATGAACGTGGCCCAATGCAATCTCGATCCTTTTATATGAGCCATACAAATCACTTGCTCTTGTGTGCATCACATCTGTTTAATAGCTGGGAATTTGTCATGATTGTAGTTTTAAAGATTAATAGCAACACCGAAAACAATCTATCTCTCAGCTGAAACGAAAATTGGCAAAGGAAGAAAAAACAAAACGAGACGCGAAACAACTATTCTGGCACCATTTCAGATTTATTATTAGCTTGAAAAGCGCCACAAGTTTAGCTATTAGAGAATGACCCATGCAAACGAATTGACAGTTTCTATAGACGTAAAATATATCCAGAATAATGGGTCAAACAAGAAGAAAATATAAAATAATAAAGAAAAAAAACACACACACACACATAACAAAACAAGAAGAAAGAAAAAGAAGAAACACAACCAAACGATGAATAGAAATGAATACACAAATACCTCCTGCTAATTTTCCCGCTGACCAGTTGACTAGCAAATAGAATGGTCTTTATGGCTCACGCATGGCTACTTTGTATTTAACGTCTTTATGCTGTCACAGTTGCGCACAATATTTAGATATTAGGCTTGAATTCCATTCGAAAAGCGATTCCATTCGACACATACACCGTTTCGGACGAAGAAGAAATAGCAAAAAAGGAGAACATTACATTTAACTGTTTCGAAAGTCAAATCATCTCAAAATTCTTTCTCCTGGCAGACGCACACATGTAACAAGTAGACAACAACAACAACAACAACAAAAAAATCGCTCTTTAATTTGGTATGATTCGATTGTTTTGATGCGATTCGTTGTCATTCACATTTCATTCATTTTGGCAATTTGCCATAATTGTACGCGCCGAGGTTTTTCGGGAAAATAAATGATGTTCATGCAAAGACCTATCGCACACACAAACACATACATACACACGGAACCCAACACAAGCGCTTGGCCTGAAAAGCGATTTCTCTTGGAAGACAGAGAGAGAGAGAGCGAGAGAGAGAAATGAGTAAGGCCACTTCTATGGAAACTCTATGTGTGATAAGACAATTTATTAATAATAATAGGCCTTCTTTGCAGAATTGATTTAATTGCTCCTTTTATTTTTCTCCATCTCTTTATCCCGGTCGTTGTCTGTCTATTTTTAATTATGCCACACTGTGGCCGACTCCAAACAAGTGTTCTATTTACGCGTACCATCATCAACAATTCTAGTATATACCATTTTGGGATTGAGTTCGTTTCTATTTTCGGGTTTCTTTTTTTTTAGATTCTTGGGCCGTTTTTTTGTTATTGAATGAAAGGAAAAGAAATGAAAATTATAACTGACGAAATAATCACGATTCAACCATCTCACTTCCTGTCCCACAAACCCTTGGATGAGTAATGCGATTTTAATGACTTAATTTCATTGTTATTGACAAATGGGCTTTATTGTTTTCATATAACATGTTTCTTAATTGTTCAATTGGTCAGCCCAAGATCTCGATCGCTAATTATCATATTTGATCCAATTGATAATGTTAGTGTTCTGTTGGTGGATCGTTTTGCGTCGGCCAACGTCTATTTCAAGCCCAAATTGTCTGTCTTGCGGCTATATCCGAACGATGCTATATCGAAATGTGATGACTCTTTCTTGTGTATTTATGTGTTTCACCATTTTTTTTTCTTTGACTGTCTTTCACATCGGCGATGTGATATGATGCTATCTTTCTGCCTCTCTTCACAATTGCCGCTGCTTTCATTTTAATTTTCCAATTGAATTATGTTTTACGAGTTTGCGGAGTTTTTCAATGGAAATGAAAACATTCTACAATTACCTAATTCGATTGTTTGCACACCGAAGAAAACAATCCACACACACACACACACACACACACACACACACACACATCACTTTGACGAAGAAGCGAGCTCGAAACGTTCATGGAATTTGTGCTGTCGTAATTTTAGCGATTAATTTTTGCATCAAATTAAAAAAGCAACACAAACACACATACATGCACGCTGACGTCTTAGTAACAGTAACACACTAACAGGGAACAGCTAATTTATGAAGAAAAATATTGTGAATACAATGCATGCATTACATCGATGCAATAGTAATAAATAGCAAGCCGGATAAAGAAAAGAACGAACGAACAAGAAAAGAAGAAGGAAAAAAACTGAACGATACAAGAAAAATCAGCATTTAATTGAACGCAGATTATGCATTTTATTATTATTATTAAATTGTTGTGTTAGAATTTTTCTCTAAATTGTATTATTTAATTCAAAATTTATTACATGCGTTGCTCTCTTTTTCGCAATATTTTGCTCCAGCCTTTTCCATATTGCGTCTCATATCGATGCAGAGAGAGAGAGAGAGAGAGAGAGAGAGAGAGAGAGAGAGAGAGAGAGAGAGAGAGAGAGAGAGAGAGAGAGAGAGAGAGAGAGAGAGAGAGAGTTTACATTCCTGCCTAATTGTTTCTATGTGCTGTGCCAGAGTGAAACGCGTTATTGTCGACAACGATCGGGTTTTGCCTGTTGACTGCACATCCACGCAACTTCCACCGAATGTGGTTTTATTTTATTCGGGCACCTGATAATGATGAGAGAAGCCAGCCACCGTGTGCTCATGCCCACATTTAGTGTGTGTGTGTGTGTGTGTGCATCTATTTAATATACAAAGCACATACTCATTGCCAGAGACCAAATTAAAAATTATAAAATAGTAACATGATTAATACTATGATCATTTACTTTTAACCGCTTGGTGAAAAAAGAAACAAAAAACAAAGTGAAACTATTAACTTAGAATTTTTTTGCGGTATCAACCATATTCGAGATGTTTGTTCATGTAATAAGTCAGCATTTGGAGTGTTCGTGTATTCATTTGCACATATACATACACACACCTATTCCTTCTTTTTCCATTTCTTTCATCAGCAGAGCGTGTTGCACACTCACTCGTTTCGATCTTTCTCGCGGACGCGGATGTGCGCGCTTCGTGCTCGAGTGAGATGTGGTCGCCAAATGCGATTACACGTTCTCATACATATATGCTTTATTGTATCATTTCTTCACAGTTTTTTTTCTTCTATCGCTCGCACTATGTGTGTGCTCTCCTACATTTATAATCGTGCTGACGATTTGCAATTGCAACTTCTGTGCATCAAATATAGAGGAAGAAAATGACAGCCGGATCACTCGTCATGGTCAGTCATCATCAAAGCGCAAGAAGAAGAGTTGGTCGCGGCGTGTGTTGTGTGTCCGAGACAATGTACATGGGAACACGTGCGCTTTATCTTCACTTTATACGTGTATATATCTATGGTCGCGCATCGTCGCTCATGCCGTCTTCATTCGCATTTAATTAATTATTGTTATTTCTGCAAGAGGACTATTTGAGTGCACCATTATAACGGTTGTTACTATCTACTCGGTTACGGTATTGATTCGATACATTTTGATCGTTATTCGTTCGACGGCCGAGTCGCGCTGCCCTTTTCTTCTGTATCTTTGCATCTTCATCTCTCTCTGCCTCGATTACGCAATCCAGTCTGGAATTGCATCCGTGTGTGTTTACTTGGAAAACTTTCATAAGTTCAAAATATGTTGCAATGGCAATGCTGCGAACCGAAAGTGCAACGAGTGTCAATTTCAAAATGTGATTACTCGTGTTGTTGTTACGTTCTTCATTTAGTTTTTGTTGTTGTTGTTGATGTTGTTCAGCACACCGATTTCGCTCTTATCTTATGCCAATGCCAAGTACCAGCCATTAAACCATTAAGCGTAACAACAAATTCCTGACCATAATAAAATGCAAAAGATTCAACAGAAACCAAAGATAGTACAGGAATTCGATGCGAAGGTTTTTCTGAATGAACAACTTTCAGCAGGCAATAAATATATGGCTTTTTTTCGTCTATTCCAAAGATATTTTACAAACAATTTCCATTTCAACGTATTGATTCATTGATCTTCGTCTTGGGTTGCTTTAAGGAATTGAAAGTTGTTCAGCAACTGTGTAGTTGTTGTTGTTGTTGTTGTTGTTATTTTTCCATTCTGTTGTTGCCTTGTGTCGCATTGTTGATTATTATGATAAAGTGTTGTTCTAACACTAGCAATGATAATAACGATCGAACGAACAAGATTGTGCGATTCAACGCAACAGAAACGCCAAAAGAAACCGAACACAGTTGCAAACTATTTTCGAGATTATTTTCCACCAGGTCGTAATCACACAACAGAGATCGGCTCTTGTGATAGTCGCATCGACAAAAACAAAATATATTCAAACTTATTAGCCGAGCTAGCGATATTAGAAAATGGAAAGGAACTTTGTACGCAACATCTGGCTAAATTCATTAATTGATTGTGTATAGAGTGGCGAAAAAAACGCACGGATGATTGTATGTTGGAATGTGCACGGTGAACTTGATAGAAGAATAGAAAAACCGACGAACGATCGATATACTCTGGATTATCGTAGTGTGCCCCATTGTGTGCATGCAGTTATTAGCTTCGGTAATTCGAGTGATACTCTTTCTGCTAGTGAATTCTCAACAAACTGGCAATTATTTTACAATCGTTCAGCCGAGTTCAGCTCTTAGCTGTGGCAAAGACAAAAGTTCGATCAGCACACTAAGCACCGTGAGTACAACGCGTCAGAGGTAATGAAACAGAACCATGATGTTGATGCACTGAGTGAAATTCGTCCAGAGTTCAAAGCACACATTTTGAAAAGAAAACCAAATAGAAAAAGTTGTCGACGGGAAAACAAGAATTCAAACCTGGACATTAGCTGCATTGAGGCCCCCTCTCTAGTCCCGATGATTTGGCACACATTTTCGGAGTGATGCTATTGTTTTCGTTTTATGTAATCCAAGGCACAATGGTTTACGATTTCGAAATTGAACGACAAGTTAGATTCATTTATTCATCTAAACGAGATAATTAAATTAAATAAGATTTGTGTGTTTGTCTGGGCGAACGTCATCGCTGTCGTGTAACACAAACGTTCTTCCTCTTCTTCGGCGGCATCGCAGCCTTACGGTAAAGATTCAACGTATTCGACGTTATAATCTAAATAAAGAACAAAATGAGAAGAAGAAAGAAAAAAAAACTGTCAGCACCAAACAAAACAATAACAACAAAATTATTTGAATCTCTTTTGCGTTTTTCCTATACTCTCTCTCTCTCTCTCATTCTTTCGCATCTGGTTTTGTGTGTGTCGGTTTGTGTGTTTTTCTTTAAACAGTTTTCTTCTCTCTTTTTTCTCTCCACCATGCACATCGCATTTCTCAATGGAAGCAAAATTACGGAATTGTTTGTTTAATGGAATCTTTTCGAATTGCTGGATTTTATTCTGTTTATTTTTGTACTTTTTTGTACTTTTATTTCCTTACCTCTACGGTTGTTATCGTGATACGTACAGTTTTGCGAACCCATTTTCTAGCTATTTCTCTTTTTTTGCCTGATTAACCCAATTTCGCATGCCGTAATAGAAGCAAGAATGACACAACTTTGGATTTAAACAGAAAGAGAGATAGCGAGAGAGGGAGAGAGAAAGAGAAAGACAATGGCAGAGATATAGAGAAGAGAAAATCCGAAGAGTTCTTATCACAAGTTACGTAAATCAATCGGACTTCAGTTGCTATGTAGCATCGATTCGCTGTGAAATGTTGGTGAATAGGCTGGTTTTCTTTCTCTCTCTCTTTGTATGTGTGTGTTCGTTATTTTTTTTCTTTTCTACATTATCTGGTTAGTGGAATTGGGTGATTCGCAAAGGTGTGTTGTATTGCTGTTGCTGCTGCTGCCGTCGTACTTGTTGTGCTGATTGTGTCCATTGTGCTTTTGGCGTTGTTTGCGTAGTTTGGCGTATGAATTGTTTCAATAACTGCACATCGGACTAAAAATAAAAGAATTTGCCACGTACGATAAATGCGCTTTATCATTTATGAAAGCACGTAATTTGTATTAATGTTGAACCATTCCTTGAGGAAAATTGGCAAGCATATTTTTCGGTTTGATCGCTTCTCTGTCTTCCTTTACGAAAAATTAAAAATAAATAAATTTAACATTCGAATGAATGGAGCCGGCGATAACAGTGTGCCGTTGCAACAACAGCCATAAATCCATACAATAACAAGAGCACGTCTGTGATGTGCAACAAACGAACACGAAGAAGAACAAAAAATAAACGCGGAGTTGAACAGCACGGAGAGCAAAAAGGGAGATAGAAAGATGGACAAAAAAAAGAGAAGCCACATAACTCACGACAATCCATAGATTACAACGAGAAAACCATACAGGTCCGATCGATTTAATCAAAGTTTTTTTTTTAGACAAAATGGTAAAATCGGCAAATCTTCAATTGCACTTTTTCACAGGGGATCCGAAATAATTGATCAAACACAATGCAGAAAATGAATATATGCACAAGAAATTAGAATAAAATTTGAAGTCGGATTCAAGAGCAACAGACAGAGAGTAAGAGAGAGAGAGAGAGAGAGAGAGAGAGAGAGAAAGAGAGAGAGGGAGGCATACCGATAGAAACAGTTACATTACAATATATCATGCACAATTATTATTAGGTATTTCGACGGTTTGTTTTTTCGTTGCTGCTGCCGTTGTTGTTGCTGCGAATTCTTTTTTTTTTCGTTATGCATCCATTTTATTACGTTTGTTCTGATTTTCATACTTATTATATCATACGTGTGTAACAATCGAACATGAAAATTGAAAAGGCCACTGGAATCACATAGATATCGGAGAATCTATCTATCTGAGCAGCGGAAAAAAAATGCACTGGGGAAAAGAGCCACGAAAAACAAAACAAACGTAACCAACTGAAATGCATCCATTCGAAATCACACACTCGAAACAATACAAATGATGGAAGATAGATGGAAGATAGACGAATGCACAACAATAAAATAGGCGAAAAAGAGTGCGAGATGCACCGAACAGCATCGATCCATACACAGTCAGAATGAAAAAAGAATGAAATAGAAAGAACAAAAAAATGCGGCAACAACAGCAGCAGCACACTGCGAAGCTGCACACCGGGCGAACAACGAAAACCGTTCGTTTATTAGAAATTAAATATATGCGTTGTGTGAATACCAAAGAATTGTTGTGAAAGAACGTACACAAAAACGACTACGGTGTACACACAAAATGCCGAATGTCTACCATGCCGCGCGAAATTTGAATTCGTTGTGTATCATATAGATATATTTTTGTTTACTATGTGCTTCTATCTCTGTTTGTCTGTCTGTCGGTCTGTCTCCATCTCTCGGGCTTGTTGATTGTTTTGTGTGTGTGTGTGTGTGTGTGTGTGTGTGTGTGTGTGTGTGTGTGT
>NW_022601467.1:13051050-13060621 GCF_009176505.1 Sitodiplosis mosellana | reverse complement strand
GTGTGTGTGTGTGTGTGTGTGTGTGTGTGTGTGTGTGTGTGTGTGTGGCTGACTGACTGCCTGCCTGACTGCCTTAGCTGGCTGTAGCTCTTTTTCCACATGGTTTTTTATATTTGCCGCGCAAATTGATTGTTATTAGTTGGCTGTGCCGCTACAGTTACAATTGTGTTGCATTTTAAAGCATTTTCTTGCTATTCTATTGCTATTGTTGTTTGATATTATTATGAAGATTTTTCGATACTTTTCGATTTTCGTTCTTTCAGTTCAACTTCGACTGTTCCATAGCCCATCGCATTCGTTCGGTCGGTCGGTTGGCCGTTCATTCGTTGCCATTATTCTATTTTGTGGTTCATTCTTCTCTCATTCATAACAATATAACATGTTTTGAATCAATCAATTATAAGTTTTTCGCCGAACTTGCCCGAAGATTTGTGTTTCCGTCTGTGAACGAGATAAAAAATATGTACACACAACAAAACAGACAAGCACACATCTCGCATGCACGATTTGCCACAGTTTTCGATGTGTTCGGATTAAAAGCGGAGGAACAGAGAGGAATAATAATAATAACAACAACAACACTAAGCAGCAACAAAATAAACCAACTACTCGAACGAACTTTAAGAATTCCTGAAATTATCGTTTGAAATTGTTCCGCGCATGCACTGATATTGTTGGCTATGTAAATCAGCCGAGATATTTAAATCGCTTTGCCAGTGCCATACAAATGTTCGGCCAAGTTTCTCTCTCTCTCTCTCTCTCTCTCTCTCTCTCTCTCTTTCTCCTTCTGCGCGTGTATCTTTTTCTCCATTTTCATTATTATTTCGAGTAATGTACCGAAAAATTGATCACATCATGTAAGAAGTTTAGATGATACGAGCAAAAAAAGAGAGAGAAATTGCATAACCAAAAGTATGATGAAGAGAACTAAGCAAAATCCTGAAACAGATATGTTAAATGCGAATGATATGCAATCATAAGAACACTCAATTCTCATTAAATCGATTGATTTAGGGTCACAGTTACCTTATCGTTCCAAATATCATTTCTGTTGCGTGTTTTCATGTGGGAATATAGCACAAACTACGCATGGTTCGCGTCGATTTTTGCTTAGAAATCGGTGTGTAAACTATCAAGTCACTGCGTTAATCACCTTTTTTCCTATACGTCATCCGTCGAAAGCAGTGAAACTACTTTCTCCAATTCGCAATCGATCACCAAATGATTTTGTCTTCTTCTTCATTTCGGATTCATCTTGAGTGGTCATCTAAAATGAGTAACCCTAAAAAAAACCAAGAGCACGAACATGCAAGTCTTGCCAAAAAAAAGAAATTTATCAATTTTCCAGCCGAATAAACCGATTTAGTTCAATTGACTATCATTTTCTATGATAGATCAATTTGGAAGTTCATCAAAATTCATTTAAATGAAACGAACAACACGAAGCTTATCTCGATTTCAATAAATACGGTGCAAAACACCTATGTATGTACCGCGGAACACATGAACGAACAGGAAAAAAAAGATGAGAGAAATACCATGCCACTATGAAATTCGTGTAACATGTAATTTAGCATTAAATCATTGAGAGCAGCGCGATTCAGTGAACTAACTAAAATGCCATTAGAGAGTGAGCAAGAGAAAGAGCGCAAGAGAATAAGTAACATGAAAAAGGGAATCAATGAGAATTTAAACCAAAAGAGAGCTATTTATTAAACGTTATTTCCTCTGTTATGCCATGACCTTTGTCCGAATATGTAATTTCCATGTATTATGGAAAGTGCATAAAACGCATAAATCATGCTCTGCATGTCTATCAGCTAGGGCCGTACGCATCATACACACACAGACACAGACACACAGAGAGAGAGAGAACGAGCGTAGTTCATTTAAAGTATATCCTTTTTGAATCGTTTAATTATCCCTTTTTCGGAATGAATTGGTCTGTGCGAATGGTTTTTCATTGAAAATTCACGCTTCGATAACATGAACCGACCATCTTTCCCTTTAACATGGTTATACTGTTGAAAAATTAAATAAACAAAATAAAATAAATTGCTGCTTGTTTAATTCGTAGCACATGTAATGTGTGCGCTTGTGTCACATTCCCATGAAAAGTAAAATACAAGATTGCAGCGTAGCAACAACACTTCGTTCAGTGCACACTGTGCATCGTCATTAATTGAATATAAACAATTATACCTGTTAATTTTCAATTTATGAGAACATGCGAATTGTGGTGTTGCACATCGCGTTGTGATAAGCCTTTAAATGTGCAATTACATTCCAATATATCAGAAAAATGATGAAAACGCAACAGCGTTGGGAGGCCAAACGGAATGTGTGTGCGAGAGAGAGAGAGAGAGAGAGAGAGAGCAAGAGAAAAATAGATAGACCCTTTCGATGGCCTTCTTCATTCAATCTGCGCGCTCGCATTAATGCCATCCATTGCAGCCCATAATAATTTCAGCGATATTTGTTGATTTATACAATCTCATAAAATATGAGATTTGGCTCGATGGCGTGAGCAAGAATAACGCGTTCTTTAGAACCATTAGTTTTGTGCTTGTCGAAAGAGGAGTGCATGTGAACTGGTCTCTCACACACAGTTCGGTTCTCGTCTTCTTTCTTTCTCGTTTCCACTCCATTGCATCCGTCTCCATTGTACGGCCGCTACGATTCAATTTGATGTTTTGCTTTTTATTTATTACATAACTTCTGAATTCTGAACGCAACACGAAGAAATTTAATAAACTGATGCCAGCCTACGTTCACGCGCTTGCACTTTTTCTTCGGCAAAATGTGCACCTTTGAACTTTTAAGCATAAATCTGTTTGATTATGTTTCGCGTGAAGCTGCTTATTTTACTTGATTTTCGTTTTCGTCATAGGTCGGCCGGCCTGGAATAGAGAGAGAGAGAGAGATATTGTGCGCGCGAGCTGCAACAAGAACTACGGCAACGATAACATTTTGAATGATGTGCTGCTATATTCGAATGGCTTCGACATACCTGATACGTACGCTTGATTTTTTTTCCTTTCGAAGCCGTATCGTCTTTCCCTTTTCACATTGTTGTTTAAACAGTAAAATGAAATCTATTAATTTCCCTGACCTTTCCATACAGAGTTCTCATTATTAAATGGGGAGTTATTTTCTATCGATGTTCACCTTTCTTCGATATCAGAAATATTCCACTATTCGATCTTGCATTTTTATCTTCATCAAAAATAATTTTGCAATTTTCGATTCATGGACTCTGTGTCGTACCTTCTTCGACTTTCCAAACATGAACAAAAAATATGCTCAGCAGTGTGGCGATGCAGTGATTGTCTCATCATATTTTCATTTCATAAATGGATTCGACGTTTGTAGCTAATGAACAAATTCTCTCTCGATTTCAAGTGCACGTAAAACCCGTGTCGCTCGCCCAACGCGATAGACAACACGAATCGCTTGCGCTTTAACCTTTTCACTAAAAACTCCGTGGAAAATTGTAGAAATAAAATGGAAAGTGATCATTATAAATAGATTTTGGGAAGTGCGTGTCTTGTGTGACCAATCGTCAGTACTTTTCTCCACACACACAAAAACGGTTCTGATGAGAAATTCTTCAATGTCGCGAAATATCTTTGACTGAACAACGAAAAATCTATTCACGTCTTTGAAATACTGTCAATATGCTTTCTTTTCTTTCTCCTATTTTCTTCTGACATTCTTAAGTTAAGTTTTAATTGTTTACGTTTTTTTTTATTCCACCGGTTTTAACCGGTGAAAAACCGTTACCGTCATTTTATGGTTGACTCGGAGCGATTGCTATCTCTGGTTAATTTCCAAACGTCGTCGAATCGATTAACAGTCATTTTGAAATATATGCAAATAAATGTGTGATTGACAAGTTGATTCGTAGCAAAATTATTGCATTTGGCCTCATGTGAACTGATTTTTTACGGAACCATTTTGTGAAAAGAGAAAGAGAGTTTGATCCACACTGCTCTTTTTCAATGCACTTTGAATTTCAACGTTTCAAATGAAAACTGTAAATCAAGTGTTGCTGACTCTTTTCGACGTTGTTTGATTGATTAGAGGCTCGAAAATTGTATTTCAAGTTTGTGTGCGCTTTAAAATCACTCAGCATTTGGATTTAAAATAGTGAGCCACAGAGAGAAAGAGAGCATAGAGAAAGGGAGGGACATCAAGAGTGAGTGAGAAAGTGGGAGAGTAGAAAAAAAAAGCGCACGCTTGTGTATTGATTTATCGTTCGTGTCCCAAGAAGAACCACGACATCCAAAAAGATTGATATACAGTGGTTCAGTTGAAGTTCAAGTGTGTGGCTGCTAGAGCATTGCGATCGATTGGGCTAGGTTCTTCTCGGATTGTTTGTTCATAGGTAGTCGAGTGCTTCAATTGTTTAGATTTTTTTGTTTTTTTTCGTAATCTTTGCCTTGTGCTTCAATAAAAATCATTTATCTTCGACAAATTATCGAATTTTCTCGCTCTCTAGCTAACCAGCTCGATGTGTGTGAATATTTTAACTTCGACTACTCAAGGAAATTATATCAACTATGGTATCTGGTGAGTTGTTTGAACGGTGAACATTGCCGAGCATTTCTCATTTACCGCTCTTTGTTCGACATTTTTGGTTAGATTCGCGTTTTTTCGTCGGTGATCTTTTTTTTCTCTCTCTCTCTCTCTGATCTCGCGCTCGTTTGCTCGAGCTCGTTTCTTCATTTTTATATCTGCGCTATGCGCATTGTTTTCCCATATTCTATTCAATCCTAGTAGTGTGATTTCATTGATGTTTGTTCCATTGGCATTGCCATTGCCCTGACTCTGGCTGCCTGTGTTCCGTTGATCAGTCGGCCGTTCATCGACCTTTTTTGTGTTTATGCACACTTTGAGATGAGTTGAATGTATATCAAATATAAATAAGTAATAGCTTATTAAAAACAAGAGCACAAATACCATTTCGGCTAACAAACAACACAATGCGAGTATGGCGGAGGTAAAAAAGCCAAACATATAAAGTGTTTTTTTAAGTTTCTTCGCTTCTTAGAATTAGACGGATGCTAAAATAAATACGAAACCATGGAAAATAATCACAGCCGATATATAAAAAAAAGCACACATGTGCCTCAGCGCCGATTTGTAAGCCGATATTTTCGTTCGTTCGCTCTTTCATTCGTTTATTCGAATAGAACTCGTGGTCATTTTACCATTTCTTTATAAATTAATTGTGGCCAGCACTTCTTAAAGGCCCTATTGATTCGCATCGACGGAAACATGTGAATGAGATGAGATGAGATGCCCTTCAACTTCAACCGTTATTGTGATACCGACTATGACAAGCACAATAATTGTTATTTGGTATTCACAAAATCAACGTGAACAATCAATTGCATCATCATCAAAGGGCCAAGAGCAACAGCAGTATCAACATCAGCATCGGCAGCGGCGGCAGCAGCAGCACCAATCGTATAATTACCATGTGAATAAAAACTGCTCTGAGCCACCGTACACGCAATCCTAAATCGAAAGACATTAGATTCGAAATGGAAAAAAAAGCTATGAAATCATTAAAGCGATACACGTAGTTCCGTTCGCCACCGACGAATCACAAATTTCCGTTACAAATCATAATCAGAAGAGAGGAAAAAATATACATAATACCAAGCAACCGAACAATTGAGCTTATCGAATTTTTGTGCGAGATGCTTGTGATCGGTGTACTGCGTAGCGTTTTGATCAACCATCGCTAGTATGCTGCATAATATTAAACGCACCCATTCATTTTTCATTGTTTTCAAATTCCGCGCGAAAAAAATCATATTAGGTTCCCATTAAGAATGGATACGTTTAGTATTATGTGACTTGTCGCTGTTGTGCATTTACGTTTGACACTAGCAGTCGTAGGTTTTGATTATGCGCACCGCACGGTTTAATCCACGGAGAGAATCAAGACGACGAGAAATAAATATGTTCTGATGTGGTGGGCCTAGTATTATTGTCGTTAGTTTTCCAAATTACCGGAGCGTTTGATGCTATGGCAAAGTATATGTATGTCGATAATCAAGCAAATCCACAAGACGAGAAAAAAAACCGAAACGAGAAGAGAAAAGGAAAATATATAATTTTTTTGGCCGCTTATTCGTTCGTTTCATACAATTGAAACGGCCGGCAGGCATTTAATTCGAATTATTTCTCTTTGCGCCAGTTCATTCCAGTCTTTACTGCCTAATCGAGAGCGAATTAAACCATTTAAATGGTCAAATACACTTGATTTTGGATTTCCTTTTCACCAAAGAAAACGAAAAAAAAAAATTCAGAAAATTCTCGGTAACAGATCTTTGAGTTTTTATTCTCATTTCCTTTTATTCTTATTTCCAGATTTACTTTTTCGTAAATAATTTACGTCGGAATTCCGTCCTGTTCGTTCGCAAATAGCCCCAGCCAACGGAAAAATTGTTCAACATAACAAGGTTTGTCACAAATGATTTGTTTTTTTTTTCCAATTTAATTTTCTTCTATGTCATTTAATTGCCGTTGTCCAGATCATGTTAAAGTGTTAGTATGTATCGAGCTTCACATGAAAACGAAATAAGCTGTCACATAAAATCAAGAAAAGAATTCGAAAAAAAGAACTCGCCGTCATTGAGTGGTTTGTGTTGCAGAGGGCAGAGTATCACATGTTGAAAGCAAAAGCACACGCATGATCTGGTGCGGAGAAAGAGAATTAGTAAAGTAAAGTAAAACTGTTTGTGTTTTTTCCCCTTTCCTATTATTATTACCATTCGATCGGGTTGAGTTTTTGGACTGTTTTCGCTATACACATTTGAGATTTATTTTCGATTTCGGTACATGGATGGAAGATGGTTGATCCGAGAAAAAAAGCCGCGTAATTTCATTGCATGAATAGAAACGCTCTTTTCTCTCTTTTTGCTTCGTTTTCGGTTTTTATTATGCAAAAAGCGAAATTTTTCTTTTGGACAAAAGCTCAAAAACCAAATGAACAACTCTGCCTCTAAATATACCTGGTCACACTCACACTGTATTTGAAACTGAATCTGGTCGAGAAGATATTTCTATGGATATTAGACCAAACAATGGATAGGCAATTTTCAATATTTTACCGATGTGCGTACATGTGGCAATCAACAAAAGAAACAACTTAACATCGAATAGGTAATCCAAAAAAAGCACGTGTATTTTGTTTTTGTGTGTGTGTGTGTGTGTGTTTGTCTGTTGAAACGATTTCGGCTTTGATCTGAGGCACACGATCTTCTTTTGTATTGCGGATCGAACCGTTTTCATTTCGAAATGGTTCGAAATGTTGTTATGGTAAATTTAAATGTGCCAATCACACACGGACAAACAAGCAGTCATTGGATTGCGGGATCATTGCGAGTAAAAAATCGCTCACATCTAAATATCAATAATAATATGTGCAAAGCCGATGGCGGTAACGGTGGCTACGGCATTCTTGCGAAATATCTCGCGCGCCGCACATATTCATTAATTTATCGGTGGACATGAAGAGTTTGATGGCCGGTACATGTATGCAAATGCACCGAATTCTGTCTTGAATTCTTCGGTGTGTGTGTGTGTGTATGTGCTTTTTTGCCGTTTCATCGCTCATTATGGAAATCGAATTTAGTTCAACTCAAGAGATTTTCCAATATTTTCGACGAAACGATCAAGATCTTCAACAACTTGAGCATAAATTCTCAGTCAGGTGAACACATATCGTTTGGTAATAGCCATTCATTATGTATATGCGCCCGAAAGACAAACGATTTTCCACGAATGTGATTTGTGAATAGATTTCCGTTTTTCTCTCTGTTTGTAAATGTGTTACCGATACTAATTTGACCAACAGCTACCCACCTCTTGAGCCGCTTTAATTCCGTTCAGACATTTCATTAGCATCAAAAGCAATTGAAAATTGCTTAAAGTAGGCATGACACAAGAAATAAATACTTTTATTAGCATAAACACATAAATATGGAACTAATGAGAATTGTTTACAGTTCGGTAAAGTTTTATGACCTTTCGAATGGTTTAGCGTATTGACTGGCCAGTGAGTGAGCGACAGAATGACTGCGCCAACTACATAGCGGTTTGAAATGGTGAATAAAGAAAGAATGGATTTTAACATGAACATAAAATTGTCATTTTGTATTAAGCCGCTGCTGAAAGTTGCATGCTTTTGCCCACATTCACACATGTTGGACAACTACATTTGGAATACAACAAGAATAAACAGACGACGAAAAACTCACAGAAACAAACAAACATATACACATAATTACTTACCGACAAACAAATCAAAAAAACGATAAGCGGAAAGCGCGGAAAAGGCCATCCACATCCACACAACAAACCGTGTTGAGCAAATAATTTAACGGCAAAAGACCATGGAAAAATGACCGCGTGCGCTCGTCTATGATTCGTACGCATCTTTTGGCTGATGGGAAGAGTTGCACACATGTGCTAAATGAAATTCTCTCACAGTTCTATTGAAGCAATTGCATGCTTGTTGAGAATATTTCCGATAAACAAACGGCGTTCTGTACGACGAGAGAGAGCACGCGCTCCGGTTCATTTCTTCATTTGTGTTGTCGGCTCCTCCAAAAATTAATCGTTATGCGTTGGTGAATTACAGACTGCGGATTAAATTCATGCATATTTAAACTGTAATCCGTTGAAGTTGTGCATGTAAAGTCTGTGATGCCGAAGCGTCACACAGAGAAATAGAAAACATTATTATGTCATTAAATGGCATTTTGTTTGGTTTTTAACGGTTCTGAACACACACACACACAATCGACATGAGAGATGTAATTTTTAAGCGATTTGTGAATATATTATCTCATATGTAGACAGATTGTTTACAGACCCTCAAAGAGAAAGAGAGAGAGAGAGAGAGAGAGAGAGAGAGAGAGAGAGAGAGAGAGAAAAGAGCCGAGAGAATTTTTGTACAAACGTGTAATTTCCGTTGATGAAAATCGTCGAGAGATAAATACGAGTGGAGAAAAGTCATTCTTAAATAACGAAAAAGGTTCACGCTTTGTCTTTATATTCTCTTTGCACATTTTCACCATTTCGCACCGTACGCGCGCACTCAATGGATAAATATTTGAGCAGCGAAGTGGTGCGCGTGTACGTGATTCGTGCGCTTTTTTGTTTCAATTTTTTTCATTTGGGTGCACCCAAAGCCGCCACATCACACTTTGTGTGGTGTGTATGTGTCTCATGTGTTGGAGCGTATGGCGGCAATAATTGGCACATTATTCACTCTTAGTGCAAATCAGTGCGTTCTTTGAATGGTTAAACATGCCAATTAGATTATTTACCCTCTTTTTGCATACCGGATAATTAATCATACAAACACATGCGCGCGCACCGTACGCGCGCACCCAAATCGGATCGCACACACACTCGATCTATCTGCCATTAAATCATAGGCCTGTCATATTGCAGTGCACACACATCAAGCGTGGCAATCAAACATGCATAGACAGAGACAGAGAGAGAGAGAGAGAGAGAGAGAGAGAGAGAGAGAGAGAGAGAGAGA